>NW_010192767.1:0-4797 GCF_000695765.1 Mesitornis unicolor | reverse complement strand
ACTGTAGGGAAACAAGTTTTTCTCATGAATCTAACTGTCTTTGCTTTATCCAAGAGGATTCAGTCAGATTGCAACTCACAGTGTTTCCGATAATGTGTACATATTTGTTCCTTGACTTCGCAGTTCTTAGAATAAGTTTTGTAAGTAGTCTAGCAGTAGCCTAAATAAGCACTTAAGGAGAAAATGACCACTAACTGTTCTTCTGCCTAGTAGTGCACTAGAAGTTTTACAGCAAAATAAAGAACATATACTTTTACTGTGAGGATGACAGAGCACTGTAACAGGCTGCCTAGAAAGGTTGCGGAGTCTCCTTCTCTGGAGACATTCAAGACCCACCTGGATGCGTTCCTGTGTGACCTCATCTAGGTGTTCCTGCTCTGGCAGGGGGTTGGACTGGATGATCTTTCGATGTCCCTTCCAACTCCTAATATTCTGTGATTCTGTGATATCTTAATCCCACATAAATCCATCTTTCTATGCAAGAAATAATAAAATATGGCAATACTGTGTATTTTCACATGACATTTGTCCAGCTGCTAACTGGGCATAAACTGTTTTATAGATAAATTTTTAAATAAGTGATAAACATCTAATACATACATAGCATATGTTAATAAATAACTAATTTAAAGAGATGACTGCAGAATTTGACAAGTAACTTTGTCTTTTGTAGCCATAGACAGCAAATGAATATAATACATTTTACTGAGATGTTCATAATCATCCATAGCACGTACTATATACACCTGTAACACACTTGAAACTTTTATTGATAATTAATGAAACCTAAATAAATTATGTATAAATTTACCTTTAGTGTAAAGTACAGCTTTGAGGCTGATGATGACCAGGAAGAATCAAGTGTGAATCCTGCAGCAGATTTTTGTCTGTTAATCCAAATTTCCTATTAAGAAAATGGCCATTTTAATTGCAACTTAGGTAAAACAATTGTAAGCCTTTATTATTTCAACAATATCAACTTCAGGACTTGAAGATAATGATGATTTTCTCATTTGCAGCCAGCTACTTTCCTGAGATTGCTATGGTAGAAAATTTTCTTCTTTGTTCAGGTGAGCATTTGTAAGCAACAATAGCAGTCTGTAGATGCCATACTGAGCTTAAATAATTCTGAGCATCAATGTTTAGGAATCACAGCTGCATATTTTTATAATTTATCCAATAAAAGGATAGTGAGGCAGATTGTTATGACTGAGGATATTTCATTTAGAAAGGCTGTTCAATGTTCTTTATCAAATTTTTATGTTTCATGTTAAAAAATAAATCATCGGTACTTTAAATACTTTATTTCCTCTCTACAGTGACTGGTATCACCTCTCCTGAGGAGCTGACTGTCCTGCAGACTCAGTTTCTGATGCTTGACTTTACAGGCCCACCTGCCACACAAGACCTCATCCATTTTAAGAAATGAGACACTTGGTAGTACCTACCCGCTTCATATTAAACTGGAGTTCAGGATCTTGCCACTTGTCTAATAGAGGCTAATTTGGAACTGATTTTTCCAGATATTCTTGTGTACCTAAATTACAAAATGTTTCTCAAGATCTCCCTACACACAGTCCTCCAAGGAAGAATAATAGTATTCATCCAGAATCACCCTTGAGGCTTTTACCATGGTGATGGAAACCAGCTGTTCGACTCCGGAAGTCTCTGGAGGCAAGCATACTTACTTATTTAAAAGGTATCTTGATTGCAGAAGAGTCAGAAAGACTGTTATATCTGATCAAATAAAGCGAAAATGATTTGCTGAATAATTTATTTGACAAATATGGGCAAAATCTGGCAAATACATTGTTCATTGAATAGTGCTTGCACAATTGAATAGAAAAAACAACACTTAACGGTCATATGCCAGCATATATAAAAATTTGTTTCTGGGTCAGATTGAAATGGACTTAAAGGAATTTCCTTGAAGGGACCAAGGGACAGATTCACATAATTTAGGCATTTAAGTTTATCAGTGTTATCCTCAAATTCTCTATCAAAACCTCTAGATAGTGAATGTCCATAAATATCTTAGCTTTGATGAGTATATTCCCTAAGCAACTGACCTCTTTCTTCTTCTATGTTTGACCAGAACTAATTCACTTTTATCAGATCTAAACAGTTTTATATATGTTTCACATCTAGGATCCACAGACTAAGTTTTCCATGCTTATTCATGTTGAGAAGCCTACTCCTAGGACACACTTAATAAATTCCTGTAGAGACAGAGTCCAGAGACAGGGCCTCCACTTTTATTCAAAGAACAAGGGAAGAAAAGGTGTACCCTTTTTTCACAATAACTTCATAGTTTAAGGATACAGGAGAGAGAAATTCAGTTTTTTCTTTCTGAGGCATTAAAGCACATATATCCTGTTTTGCAGGAAAGGGTCTTTTAATTATTCTTGACTTTGCCCGTTTGGCAATAAAATAAAAGACACAATCATTAAAATCACTTCTTAGCCATAGTTGCCCTCATTGTGAACAGGCTGAAAAACTACCCTATAAATGTTCAGACAAGGCCAGATGCTGCTGTGATTTGAGAAAGGGACAAAAAGCAGTGTGACATGACTGTGATGTTGAAACACAAGCAGTAGCTACTTGTGCTTACGTTTCTTTCTTGCTTCAGATAGAGAAGTCCATTGTCTCCTGGCTTGGCCACTAGGGACATTTTGGATACTATGGGGAAAGAAGAACTGTGTTTCCTTTTGTGGTTCACATGGCTTTCTCTGAGGACCATACTGTGGAACATAATCTTGCCTCGGGTTACTTTTGGTGATAGACACAGGAGTGTCAGACAACACTGCACCTTTCTGTGTTCACTGACTCCTCAATCTTAAAGAAGTGAAAGGTTTTTTGTAGCTGTGGTTCATAGCTATGTAATTAAGACCAGAAAAACAAAATGAGTCTATAAACTAGCCTGTTTGATGCCTCAGTCTTATTTTGAAAAGGAGACTGACATTTGCTTCAAGCAGCATGCTAGCAGTTAAAGTCCTTCCCTTTTGCCACCAGTTGAGATACAGGTGTTACAACTCCAAAGGGCTGAATTTCAAGACCTATGTAATGTCAAATGCTGTATGTAAATAGATAATTTTTCAGTTCTCTGTCTCTGGGATTGAGGTTGATATCTCAGATTATTTAAAGAAATAAGTGACACAATGTGTTACATTCTGCATACAACTATTTTACCATAAGCTGAGTAAGAAAGCGAGGAAGGAGAATTGGGGCTACCTATTTCGGTGCAAACATCTGTACAGTCATCAGGAGGGATAGCTTACTTACGGACACATCTGGTAGTAGATTTTCTTATAAAGTAATATATACCAAGCAATGACAGATTGCTCGCTGAAAGTAACCTCCTGAGAAATGTTTGGTTTCTCAACATCTGTGTTTTGTTGAGGATTCCAGCTGAGGATAGATGCATTTGAAGTCACTAGAGGCTGAAAATTTGAATTAAATTATTAATAGATTTCTTTTATTACTCAGTTAGATGATTCACATCAATTGCAGTAAAAAAGATTTGCATAAAGTTTACATAATGATTTGATAAAGTTATAGTGAATATTTACTTTAAGGGAGGAATGCAGCAAGTGTAGCTGCATATTCTCTCCTTTCTTTCCTTCTTTCTACTTTATTCTTCTCCCCACATTTCTACACGCATGATACATTTTTAAATCCCACTTCCTCTCTTTCTAAGCTTGTATGAATGCTTAGGAAATATACACTTCCAAAACAGGACCCCAGAAGCTCCAGCATCTGCTGCATTTCTGTTAACTATTCACCTCTTTATGTAATGTGACATGGACCAAGGGCAAAAGAAAGAGTGAATACTATTGGCAGAGACAGTCAATTATTCATTGTGAATAATTAATCCAATGAGTTTGTTCAAATAAATTATTTGCATTTTTTTCATAATGCCACAAACTTCCAGAACCATGCATGAAATATTAAAAGATGGCAGGAAAGCTACCATATAAAGCTATAAAAAATGAAACCATAGATAAACAATTAAAGAGACCTTATAGTCTCATCCAAAGAAAAGACATTTCTTAGGAAACACATGAAGAGAAATCCTCAGAAGGTCTTGTGGGGGATGTGATGATTGGAGGCTGTGTTGGGCATAGTGATCATGAAATGATAGAGTTTTCAGTCCTTGGAGAAGCAAGGAGGGGGGATAGCAGAACTGCCACTTTGGAGTTCTGGTGGGCAGACTTAGGCCTGTTTAGGGACTTGATTGACAGAATTCCTTGGGAGACAGTTGAGAAAGGCAAAGGAGTCCAGGATAGCTGGAAACTCTTCTAGAAGAAACTCTTAAAGGCACACGAACAGGCCGTTCCAGTGTGTCAGAAAACGAGCCGACGGGGAAGAAGTCCGGCCTGGCTGAACAGAGAGCTCTGGCTGGAGCTCAGGAAAAAGAAGAGAGTTTATGATTTTTGGAAAAAGGGGCAGGCTTCTCAAGAGGAGTACAAGGCTACAGTGAGGCTGTGCAGGGAGAAAATTAGAAGGGCCAAAGCACAGATGGAACTTAATCTAGCTAGCGCTGTTAAAGACAATAAAAAGGGTTTCTATAAATACATTGGCAACAAAAGAATAACTACGGAAAGTCTCCCCCCTCTAGTAGATGTGGGGGGAAGAATAGTCACTGGAGATGAGGAAAAGGCAGAGTTACATAATGCCTTCTTTGCCTCAGTCTTTAGTAGGAAAACCAGCAGTACTCTGGGTACCCAGTCCCCTGAGCAGGAAGACAGGGGTGGTGAGCACAGTGAAAGCCCCATAATCCATGAAGAGGTGGTTAGC
>NW_010192766.1:71854-92712 GCF_000695765.1 Mesitornis unicolor | reverse complement strand
GGTGCTGCCTCCTGTCGGTAGCGGGTGGGGACACGGGTACCGGTCACAGCCACAGCTGCAGGAAAAGGGCTTCACCCTGACGGCCAGCTGCACAGGGACACAGGCACTGCACCGCTCTCATATCACAGAGACCAGCCCTTGACCTCCCCGCCACTCCCAAAAAACACCCAAAACATAGCTTTAGGGCAGCTGATTGAACAAGAACAGTAACTTACCAGTGCTGTCGGGCTCCTCTGGCTGTGAGGCTGGACTCCTTACTTACAGCATCAGGAGGTGACTTCATTTATCAACAATGTCCCATAGCACAAATAGGGGAGAGGCAACATCCATGGTGTCCTGCAAGGCAGCTGGCGTTTCACAGAGAACCAGAGTGCAAACTCTACCCCATCACCACTTGGTTACCAGGCACCTCAGAGGTTAAAATGTATTTTTGAGGGTTATTCAGGTGCATTATTACAGCTGTATCATAACACTCTCTCTTTTAAAATACTTACAGATCAAGGAAGTTTCTTTTACAGTTTAAAATAATTTGAGGTGGTAGCCTAGGTGTTACAACTGTATTAATTGTGCAACACATACTTCACTATTTGAGCAAGAGTAAAACCATTTATATTTTTGTACTCAGTGAGTGATAGGTAGACCTGACTGACTACCTAAGAGCCAATCCTGGGATAGGCAATAGTTGGGATTAAAAGAGGAAATGCTATCATCAGATTAGACTGGTCATTCCTCTGTTGCTGTTTGACTGGAATTACTTAAAGAAAAATAGGAAGGTAAAGAAGCAGAAGGGATGTTCTGGGATGGGTTGGGTCCTCTGCCACTGCAGCTGTTGCATCCCATATCTTGGGTTCATCAACTTACCAAGCTTTGTTCTAAAAGATGCCAGATTTTTTTTTCTTTCCAAGCACATGTTTATATTCCCAAGTTTTCAACTGACAACATCTGCTAAGAAGACTCTAGAAAATGGAGCAGACCCTTTTAAAACTACACACTTGGCAGATTTTATTGCTGACTAGATAGAGCCACTCATAATTCTCTCTAGTTGCAGTTTTTTGATAAACACAAAAGCAATTTGAATTCTGTGTAGTACAGAGAATGCAAAGCCAAATTGCTCTGTCCTTAAAAGTTACATTGAACTTAGGTAGTCAAACTCAGTATTTGCATAAAGCAAGGTTTTAAGTAACAAAAGACAGTAGAAGATAAGTTAATAATGGCTGTTAATCTTTATTTGAACTCTTGTCTGGTTATTATATTTAGTAGCCATTTATAGTAACGACCTGAACATTTACAATTACTAAAGTTTATTCTTGGTTACAAATGCAGAGTTCATTATACATATTCACACAATTGTAAAAGCAATCTGTACAGAGAGACCACTTTTAAAAATCTGATCTTTGCTTTTATTACAGAAAGCACAAGAAAAAATATTTGTGGAGGTCTCAAGCTAATGTGCTGTCCATTACAGCTTTAACTAGAAATACATGATGCAGTACTAATTAATAGCATTTTAACATGTTAAAACACTGGATAAGAAATACTGTTACTGATACCTTCATTTTTAAAGCAGTTGTTCCCCAGAGAAGTGAGTAAATAGAACACTTTTCATGGCACATACATGATTGAAAATCACTAGGTTTACAAATAGTGATGTTAAGTACTTTTTTTTTATTTTTAATATATCTATATATTTCTTTTTAAAGGTGATACATTTTACAGATATTTAGTCAGCTTTGTATAAAATACCATGTAAATACATTCAAACCAAAACTACTTTTCACATGGTGTCCAAACTGCACACACACACGGACAGCCCTTTCTCCTCAGAACAGCCTCACCGGAGTGATGCAACCACTCACATAAATAAGGGACACTTGCATAACATGGCAGAGGATTAAGCCCTATCAGCACAATTTCAAAACAAATACAGGCAGATAAAGAACATATTGCATGTATTTTTCTAAACTGCATATAAATAAGTCAGATTTTAATTCAGATTTTAAACACCAGCAGGTACATTTTCTCAAATGATGTTGTTTCAGAAATTACGTCTCAATGCAAGAGTATATGCCAGCTTAAAAATATTTCTGTGTTTGAAGTGATTTGATGCAGCAGAGCTTTCAGTTTTGACTGTGGTATTCTGTGTCAGACATCGGTCATATTGAACATTTTGGATTGTTTTGTAAGATAACAAGAAAGAACCCCAAATAATAGGAGAAAAAAGCTGCTGTGTTATGAAATTGATTATAAACTGCATTTAATCTATGAAACTAGCCAGCAAACACGGCAGGACTCACACTCTCATTCTGGCTATTGGCAATTACTGCCTCGTCTGCCTAATTTGGAAATTCAGTGGGTAACATGGGTGCTTTTGCTTTGCAAAACCAGGTTCTAATTTTTTAATATAATTGCAGAAATGCAGATTTGATACGCACTCACTTAATAAAGTCAGGCAAAATTAACTTTTCAAAGTGAAGCATGCAATGCAGTGTTTACCAGCATATTAAAAAGCATCAAGTGGTATTAGCGTCATTTATAGAGAACAGTATTTCAGATACTCGGGACATCTGCATTTTAATTTTCTAGGTATTAATATCTATAGTATATAAGGAACAGACACACAAGTGAGCTGACTGTTCCATGAAACTGCACGACTATGAGGCAACTTCTGCCAAACTTAGCAAACGGGTTGATTTTTGTCCTAAGACACAGGAAAACCACAAATGTCAGTAATGTCTTTCTTATTCCACTCTTGTCAGTAATGCCCCTTCTTATGCATTGAAAGCTCACATTTCTCACCTTTCCTGTGGTTTTCTCCCAGGCTCTCTACAGTAGTACAGAGTCACACACTAGTAAGTCCTTCTCCCATTCATTTCTAAGTGACAAGTTTTTGGCACTTAACTTTAGCCGTAGGTTACACAACAGACATCCCTTTTGTTGTGCCATCTCACAGTGCACAAACATATGGATAAGTTGCAGTTGTTCACCTGGGGATGTGAACATACCAGAAGTAATCTTTAGCTGACAAGTGTAAACTATAATCAAGGAAAACAAAGTTTAGGAAATGGGTTTTTACTTACTGCTTTGCTGCAGTGTGGAGTAGATTCCCCAGCATGTGTTGCATTCACACTGTACTTATTGTAGACAGGGTCACTGCAGTGCCAGCGACACAGGTAAAAACAGGTGATTCCAGTAAGTGACAGTGACACTGGACTAACTGGAGTGCCCAGTTGTTGGCTCCCCACCTCCCTTTTTTAATGACTATTGCAAAAGGGGCCAAGAAATACTCTTACAGAAATGCTGTTCTGTAAGGTTGCGATGGTCAGTTTATGCCACAGTGGTCGCCTTGGCAAGCTGAAGGGGCTCTGGCCTCTTGAAATCTCACAATACTTCATCTGTCACTTGACAAATCTTCCTGCTTAAACAACTGGAAGGCTGGCTGTGCTACTAAGCGTGGCAGCAGGTATTTATCAGGTAAAACCCAGGGGCCTCAAATGAAATAAAGCCAGCACCAAGGTTTTACTCCACCTGTGGATGCTTCCTGAGGACCCTGGGACGCTCTACTCCTAGCTCTGCCAGTGCAAATTGGAACCAAGCTCACTGATGTAATTCAGCCAGATACCTACAGTGTTTGACCAGGATAAGTGGTTGGGGACACTTGAAAATTTTTTTACATTTTTATAATCTCGCTGTTATTAATATTTTTTGCATATCTGAAATATAAATCTGTTGTCTGTAAAGAAAATAATTCAGAGCTTCTGCTCTAAAATTTTAAAATGGAAACTTGAATGGTAACCTACTGTAGATAGATTTTATTTGTGTAACACTTAAATTGTCTGGGCAACGCTGAGACTTGGAAAAAAAAAGAGGAGGCAGAAAGAATATGATGGTATTTCCCAAGAAAGAAATAGCCAGATTTGGAAAAAAGATTAAAGTTTCTATCCATGTGCTCCTGCTTTACAAATACCTGTTCAAATCATATAGTTATGCAAAATGTGCACCCATCCCTATGTGTGCTTTCTGATAAGGACAGTGTCACAGTGTCACAGCATAAAATTTGCATAACGTTTATCCTCGCATAGAATTTGTTTCTCGGTTAAAAAGATTTCCTCTAGAGGGCAGCATTAAATCAGTATTTAATGACCAGGAAACCCAGACTCTAATACTCCTTTATACAATACACACTGAATATACAGACTAGCAAGGCACAGTTATATTGACCAAGAATCGTTATTTACCATTATGATAAAGCTAGACATTCCTGGCATCTTAGTATTTTAATTAAGGTACACATTACAGATGGATGAGTTCTTTCAGTCTGGCCCAAAAGCCCACTATATTTGGCTGATTACAAAACCATGTGCTATGTATAAAAATTCACAGATTCCTTCTGAGCTGTGGGCTGGTGAGACGGCAAACACTGCCCACTCCCAGCTCGCTGGTGTGATCTCGTTCTGCGCTGTTACAGCCAACACAGTGCGCTCGGCTGCAGCAGCTGAACGGGGACACAGCTTGCATGTGGGGAAGAGAAGAAAGCAGCCAAAGCAGAACAGGGGCTTTCAGGCGTGAAAGCCTTGGTGATCGCAAAGACGTGGAGTGGGTTACTACAACAATCTTAAGACCACGGGTATGACCTGTGTCATTCTCCAGGGAACACATCATGGCGTAGAATGTCTGGAACTGCTGAAACCTCACATGTATTTTGCTCGTTGCTTAAGGATTTCAAATGCTGAATTTAAGAAATTACAGAAGGCAAAAGCTCACCTAAATATTTAATCTGTTGGTTTTCTAGGAAAAAAACGCCTCAGAAAGTCTTTCTGGTTAGAAGAAACATTATTTTTAAATACACAGGTGAAGAATCCATATGGAAATAAATTCATCCCCATTATATATACAGCAAGTGTTAGAAGCAGTGTGTACAAGAAAGGCAACTCCCCCCATGAGAATAAAAATGAGCATGTGACAATGTCTTGACTTTAACTAACATCCCAGTGCATTAAGGCTTGGAGACAGATTCAGTTAGAAGTCAGACAGGAGTCAGTTTGTGTCAGACGTGTGTCTGCCATTGGATTCATAACCCAGGGAAATACTCCTAAACTCATTGGCCAAGCCCAGGATTCAGCTGCAAAACTCAAATTAATCTCACCTGCCCCTAGCAGCACAGGCCAAATCATCAGGTTCACCCTCTGGCAAGGGGCCTCTGGAGCTGCCAGCACGCTTTCAGGGCTGAACTGGAGTCACAGACATGGGGGTTATTTAGTGTGTTCCCTTCAACCCAAAATCCACCCCCCAGAAGCTTTAGGAAGCGCTGCCCATGCTTACACTTGGCTGCAGCATCACCACTCCGGGAGCACCAGGAGCCAGGACTGACACAACCACCACAGACACGGCGAGCAGCAGCTCACATCATGCATTTGCCATATCTTTGGCAGGTAGCCCTGCCTGCAGAGCTGTGTGGCTGGGAAACCTTTTAGGGGTTTCAAGTGAGTTCTTGTGCCTGTACAACTCAGTTTAGGAACTTTGCTTCCAAAATTGATTAGGCTACAGCATGTTAGAGGATGGTGGTGGTAACGGGAATGATGGTTGTTAGCTGCAGTTTTAAATAGAACAAGCCTTAAAGGAAGCTGCTTGTCCTCTGCTCCCAGGCAGCAGGCAGATATGATTATCTTAACATAATGGGAATTACCATGCTTTCATGGTTGGTTAAATTAGACTAAATAATTTTGTTTTGTAAACTATAAAACAAATGAAACAAATTTGCCTGGGCTTCAGGTTATCCCAAGACCAGTAACTGGAGTGTGTTATCCAAAATGTCTATTGATGAACCCACAAAGCTAACATACAAAATGCTTTAGTGACCAAGGTAAATCAGTTCCTCGGTTTCAGCTCCCTGTCAATCATGTTTATTGCTACTGATATCTATTGGTAACATTTAGCTGCATTTCTGAATCCCTGTAAAACAGTCTTACATTCTCTCAAACTGGGACCGGGGAAGAGGTTTCCAGGGTAAGAAATGCACTCTGCTTTGTGAGGGGCTGAGACAATTACTGAGTTTTGAGTGAGACTGCCAGTACTACCTAAAAGTAAGATTTATCTTTGTGAGCTATTTGCAAACTTTTAAGTATTCAAAAAGACCCTGCATAAACATTTTCATATGGAAGGAGAAAAAAAATCAACTGATCTGGCATCAATTTGCTGAGCAAAGCACATCTTTAACTTCCCAATAAGATCACGAACACTCTGATACAATTCAGCATTTAAGAACCTACTCTTCTGAGTATGTGTGCGTGGACAGCACATGGAAGCCTAAACAGATTTAGACTGTACAATCGATACAAAAATCAACAGTTCCTCTAATACAGTCTGTCGATCTGGGTGGTGCAATCGATGAGGAACACTGAGTTCATGACATAAAGGTCAAATGCATTGATCTCAGCTGAGGACCAGTAAGGACTTGGAGTGCAGCTCACAACTGCAGCCTCCCGAGGATCTGTATCTTGTGCTGTTCCCAGGAGCTCCGTTTTCCACAGATCTCGGGCGCTTTGGAGACGGAAGGTGTGTATAGAGTAGATGTACCACCAGCAGATCCTGAGAGATCTACTGGTTAGATCCTCATAGCTGAAGTAGCAACAGGTGCTGTAAGCAGCAGGATCTGGACCTGCCAGTGTTTCTAGTGGAAGTAAGAGTGGCCCAAAGACCAGAGAAGCTACAGCCCGACAGGCTGCTGATCTGTACATGCACAGCGAGTCAGACATCCTGCAGGTGCAGAGATGGATCCTCTTTGTGTGTGCTGGACTCACCACATTCAGGATGCAGAATAAACCAATGCGGAGATGGCATTTGTGTGGGACTTCTCAAAGATGATCACTACAAGATTTGGCAGCTGAGGTGGTGGTGCTGATGGGTATGGATACCGGCTGCAGTTCTGTGCGAGAATTGTAGCCTTCCTTGGCTGGCATGGAAATGCTGTGAGTCGTCAGGCTGTGCCTCGGGGATTGGGAAGAACGACCCCGGTTAACGGGTCCAGTTGATTCAAAAGGAGCTCTCTTCCTCCATTGCAAACAAATGTCTTGGGTTCTGTGGCAGCGGAGGCTGTGTTGGGAGGGGGACGGCTGCCATGCAGAGCCATCAGAGCAATAGGTAAAGCACTATTCTGGTATTCTGTATCAATGTTTTGCAGGCCTGGCAGTGGTCACAGTTGATGCCTACAAGCACTGGATATTCCACAAGTTGAAGACGGAATACTGACTTGTTTACCTGAAGATAATAGGACTTCGGGGTATTTCCTCAGAGAAAATATAAATTTTAATATAATTTCATAAGCTTTGGAGGTTAGCTTGTCTTGTAGCTTCAGTGATATCAAACTTCTTCAAGTAGGAGCTAGATAGAAAGCTGTTTAGTTTTTGCCAGCGTATGTAAAACAAGACTTTTCTATCTGCATTGTAGATTGTTTGTGGACACTTCCAGATTCTTGTGCTTTCTGCAGTCATGCTGGGGACTGAACTCTCATTGATATGATAGAGGTTCCATGGACAGGACACGTGCAGGAATTTGAGTGTAGAAGCCCACAGCGTGGTTTGGAGTAGTGAATTGCTTTTAGTTTGGAGATGACGGGGGGAGATGGGAAGAGCAACTGTACATTAAGGGAACAATTACAGATCTTCTTCCCGGTGACATCAGTGAGAGATTTGCCTTCAACCTTCCACAGAAGAAGATATTTAGCTTTAATTTGGAACAGTGAAGGGGGCTTTCAAAAGCACTAAAAACCAGTGGGAGCTTGTTCAACTGCTCCTTACACCTTTAAAAACCCCTACACCAAACCTGATAGCTAACAACATGAAATGGAAGTAAATAAAATGCATTTTTGTTGCTGTTTTGAGTTATATAATTCTTGTTTCTTGATTTGTTAGTTGATCGGAATTCACATGGATTAATCTATATGGTGACCAAGAAAACGGTCAGTAGCTGATAAAGATGCAAAGTATAGCCACAAAGCAAGTAATGTGTAGGTGTAGACCCTAAAAGCAGCTAATGAAGACAGGTAACAAAAGTTCACTGCCTACAGCCGTAAGTCTCTTGTGTCCTCATCTGCCAAGCTAGATGGCTGTTTCATTTACCAGCAGATAACAGATGCTCCCAGCTGACTAAAAGGATAAGCTCAAGGACAACTAGGGCCCAGCCACAGACAAAGATCACCCTTCCTGCATGGAGCACTGAGCATGTTCCTGCTGTTCCTCAGGGTATCGGAGCAAGAACTGCCTCAGTGCTGGGTCAGCCCGTACAGGGCAGGATCTAACAGAGTTTGGATCTACTCAGTACACCAAAATACTCCCTTCTGTGTTTTCTGAGATCAAGGCCACAAAGAGCCCTGATATAATCAGGTTTAGTATCATGGTCAGGCTCTTAATTTCACCTGATGCTCCTACACAGAGCCTAGCAACTTGTATTGGGCTAAAGTATTTCCTCCAGAAATGATCTGTTAAATCAGAAAGGCATTAAAGTGACGGGGATAACATAAGTGGTCTGGTTAGGATTAACCAGTCTCATCATTAAAAATCTATGGCTTACTTTATTTGATTTTGTGTACCTTCCGCTTTACCCATTGGACGGATATTTGTACATCTCTCTCTGTTCAGTTTAAGATCTTGTGGATATAAAGTATCTCCTCCCTGTGAAGGAATCTGATTGCCTCTTGAGCTTCATTGTAAGCTGAACAGACTTGGCTATAAGCCATTTTCTTCCTCCCTGAAATAATTTTTTATGGCTCTTTACTGTACAATCTCTGTTTTTTCAACATCTTAAAAAATGTGAACAGGGGAATAGTTTGAAAATTTTTAATTGATCTCACTTAATGCCATATGCAGATATCAAAATTGTAATCCTCCTTTTGTTCATTACCCTGCTCTGCATGGGATGTGACCGAGATAATTTAGACACCAGAAAAGGGGACAGGAACAGGAGGACAGGAGTGGACAGAATTAGAGTTTACAATGAAAACCACGTAAACCAAGGAAAATCAAACGCAAATAAATCCTGCAAACCGAGACAACTGACTGCTCAAAACTCACAAGTTTTGGGAACCCCCAACAGGAACAGTATGTGCTCTGTTAGTTACGAAAAGGCTTCAGCAGAGCGCTCCCTGTCCTGCAGCTCCCTACACTTGAAAATATTACCAGGTTTTTGTGTTTTGAAATTTTGCAGTGGAAGTTTCTTGGGGAACTTGGGTTCCACAATAACAAAGTGCTTGCACACCTTCAGCCACAGGCACCGGAACAGGACCCAGAGGTGCTTCCTCTCGAGAAAAAGAAATTTTTCTTGACCGTAGCAGAAATATCCACAGCTGGTCAAAGCTGTTCCGTTTAGCCAAAGATTTGCTATTTCCATTGTATCAACAGCAGGTAGCAATGAATGGAGCTTGGCTTTGTTTCTTCTGCAGGTTGTGAGTCCTTTTGTTTGACCAGGTGGTGTACAGCAGCTTCTTCCTTTTCTAGGGCTGCATCCTTTTTTTCTTTGTTTTCAGCCAGGTTTTTTCACCCTTTTAATGTGCACATGCAATGCAAATACAGAGTTGAGAGCCAAAGTAGGAAAGGGATTTCTCCCTCCTTCATGCAATAAGGCACGCCAGGCACCACGCTGTCTCAGCACTGGTAGTTCACACAGCAGCATTAGCGGTGAATACTGCTCATTCCCAGCTACTGTCATTGGTACCTTTATCAAAACTGATGTTATTGTGTGTATCTTACGGGTTTGGGAGCTTTACAATATTTTCAGAGTCCATAAATGACAAAATCCAGTATAAAAAAAGGTCAATATATTACTGTTGCAAGGTTTTTTTCCCTTTTTTTATACAAAAATTAAAAAGATCAAAATATACCACATTATTTACATATTGTGCTTCATGCTTAGAGATCACTGAAAAAGAACACACAGACAAACATTTTAATCAAAGAGAAACATCCATTCATCACATTTACTAATCTTACTGTTAATATTTTAAGGATTTGCATTCAGATTTCTTTTAATATTAACAGTACATCCAAACAGCTTACCACAGAATTACAAACTTCTGTATGCTAAGGGCGTGCTCACATTCTAACCGAGGGTTTGCAACCAGTTAGTAACATGCTTGCTATTAACTCAAACTGTGTCCACATACCGTGTCTAAAACTGGGTTGGTAATCTCCACTCAGCTTCAGTGTCCTGCCTGTGTCAGAGCATGAGGCTACAGCATCGTCCTGCACATCTGGACCTGGTGCTGGTCTTGTGGGGGAACACATCTCCTCATTCTCCTGGGCTGCCTTAGCACTTACAGCCCCTCACTGCACTAAATTACCTGACCACCTGCACCCACACTTCCTGATTTGAGCAGCAAAGCAGTGTGGTGGTTGTGGAGTATAATTAAAATGGGAGAAAAGTCCTTGTTTGGAGGCAAATATTTTGTAACTGCAACAAAGAGGTAACGCTCTGTCAAAGGCTCAGCTAAAGGGTATGGGCTTGGTCCCACAAGCGTATTTTGCGGAGTGACGTAGTCTTTGCATGAGCAGTTCCTAAGCTGCCTGGGCCATGATTAAACCTCGCCTGGGCAAGCCTGAAAAAAGGGCATTGCTACTGACAGTGTTGACGAGAATGACTTTTCATGCTTAGTTTTTTGGAGCAGAACAAGACACAAAGCTGGATGGACTCCTGCTCTCCCAAAGCTTGGTGTTAGTCTGCCAGGCGTATACAGCCCGTTGCTTAAAGGAAGTGCAGCAGCACAAACAATCCCCGTGCAGCAAACAAAATTACTGAGGACCTGCTCAAGGATCTACAATTAATATTATTACTGTACCTTATGCCAACATCCAGCTACTGGCAGTCCGTCTGGTCCCTGCAAAATTGAATTTACAGATTTAATGTCTGTTCACAGTAATTTAAGTGTCAGACCCAAAAACCTGAAGCTCAGTCCTCAGAACAATGAAAAGTTTAGCAGCACCGTTAACATCCATGCAAAGCACATTTACTGTAAATACACAAAAGTAATATGTGGGCAATGTAATCCATGTCACACAGAACACAAAACTGAATACACCCGTACACACCAGGGTAAAAAAAAAAGTAAACTATTAAATTAAAATAAATATACTCTTTCCTTTAAACAAAAAAAGAAAATGTGAGTAAATACAGAAATTTGGAACCACAGTGAATTTATTTCATTATCTGCTTTATAAGGTAGTGTTTTCTGCAATCAGACATATCTATGAAGAGCATGATGTGGAAATGTATTTTTTGTTGATATGTGCTTTCAGTTTGGGGGCAGCGATGTAATTTTTTTTTTAGGGATGGTTCCTAATTGTGTTAAATTCAATCCTGCAGTACTTAAGTTTCCTTAAGAGATCTTGAGTTGCTGAACTGACTGAAATAAGATGAGTTGTGGACTATGCAAAGGGAGTGAAAATCCTTGTCTTTTTCTGATGGAGATACAAGATACACAGAGAAAGCCAGAAGAGCTTACTCACCAAGGAGGAAAACACTGAAAATGAAGGAGCTCCTTAGAAGAGGAATGGACTGTGTATGACCAACTTTTCCAAGATACTTTAGAGGAAATAGCAGACTTCAAGCTGCCTTTTCTGATGCTGGATTTTTTTAAGGCTCTTGGATCTCTGATTGCATGAATTTCCGCATGTAGAGCTACAGGGAGCACACGTGCACTGACCCTTCCCTCAGAGCCACCCCCAAAATCTAGGGGTGGGAAGCCACGAGGATGCGTACGCAGCGGAGATAACTGCCAGTGCAAATACAAGTCAAAATGCATTTTTACATTTTTTACTGTAAATGTCAGTCATCACATTTTTTGTATTCTGTATTGATTTTATATGTAAAATAGCCTAAGCCCAATAAAACAGATGCAGTGAAGTAAGGCTGCCCTCTCCAGCTACTCACAGTAATAGATCAAGTTATTTTCACATGCTTTCCTATAACATTAGTTAGAAAACACGCACATTTTTCTGCTGACACTAGTAAATATTTTAGTCGATAACTAGTCATTAATAAGAAAAATGCAACTTGTACATCTGCCAGAGGTGTCTGGGGGTGAGGGTAAAGGGGACAAAGCACAGAGCAGTTTGACTTAGAAAGATCCTGACCTGGCATTAAAGCGCATCCTAACACCAATGGTCACGGGGCTGATTTCTGCCCTGGGCTTTCTCTCCTTCCCGTGCACTCAAAATACTTATTTTGGCCATCATAAAACTCCACTCCTTTCTACCATGTTTCACTCAAGCGATTCGGAAATGATTTGTCAACTCAAAAAGAGCATTGCAACCTGTGTGTAAGGCTCACGCTCCTGGACCAAAAGCCACGTGAGAACCCAGCCAGCCCCCACTGCACGGTGGGGAATGAAGACGATGCTCCAGCCAGCATGCAAATAACCCTCACAGACAAGCAGGAAGATGTGCAAGTGCTTTACTAACTAGTCCTGCAGTAGTTGCATACTGGGAGAAATCACCTACTGCAGTTTACAATGCCTTCTATACAGCTGGGTCTTGTGTTTCCATTATAGTTCAGATGGGAAATAGCTGGTAAATACATCATCTCTGGGGAGTAAATATGAAAAGCTGAAATGGGCCTGCTGTTAGTAATTGGTTGCTTTGACACATATGAAAGTAATTTAACTTTTTGAAAGAGAGACAGCTTACTGCCCTTTTGTTTCCCTGAAGACAACTGTAAATCATCTAGCACGCAGCATTCTCTATGTAAAAAAAAATTAAACCAGTGACCTCCTTTAGCTCGTTGTGCCATGCTCCATCGGGGACCAGAGCACGAACCTTCCTGTGTGAGTGCGGGACCCAGCCTGAGCCCTGCCGGCAGACCGGTGCTGGCACAGCAAATGCCCAGGGTGCCGGTGACCCTGCTCCGCAGGACTGACTGTTCATTTGGAAAAGCTTTTCAAAACCCAGCTGGGAATTGGACTCAGGGCTGCAGCAGCACAGGAACCAAACTGGGCCATAGGTGCCAACAGAAAGCACAGCTGTTTTTTAGCATCTGTTACCATAAAGGGGCAAGCATCCACTACATGATCTCCCATTGCTTGCACTCCTTATCTAAAGTCATTTTTTTAATGGTGTGGGAAGAAGGCACAACACATTAGCGTCCTTCCTCGAGTGCCAAAGTGAAACATCTTGCTTCAGATCTGCTGCCCTGTGTCCTTCCTCTCCCTGGAGGGATCTGCGCCTCGGGACAGGGCTTGGCCACAGCAGAACACACACACAAGCCATGCAAGAAAAAGAGCAGATACTGTACCAAAGGGCAGGGCACGCTCACCCCGTCCAGGCTTGGGAAACCTGGGTCCCCTTTGCTGCCTGCAATACTACGATCTCCCTGTTTGAAAAAATAACTGTGTGTTGAGAATGATAAAGGACACGGGCGTTACTCAGACAGACACTCGTGTTTCAGCAGAGGAGGAGGAGGAGAGGTCCAGAACTTTACACCTCCATTTCTAAAGACACAGCAGGTCAGCAGAGTTATTTTATGGTAGGGGATGCACAGACACAGAGTCTGTCGTCTGGGAAACATCTTCTATACACAAACCAGAGATTCACGTTCGTCACAGTGCAGTGAAAAAGATGAGGGTTAAATCATTCAGCATGTGGAGGGAGGAAGGGTGATCCACCAGAAATAAAATAACTAATTGTTGTTCACATTCAATCTCCAAGCAAAATAAAGCATGTTGACTGAAGGAGCTTTCTGCTGGTTTAATGGAGCTATATGGCAGCTTGGATTGCCATAACTGTGCTGGCGGGGTAAGAAGAAGTCACAAATTTAGAAATGAAATGGGGTTTTTTTGGCACGTGTTGGAGCAGGTACCTGGGACTGCTAGTTGAGTGCAACTGAACTAGGGGCTAGCAGCTACATTTATGTAGTTTTAGTTCAATAGTTGATACAAGTCACTCTTTCATCCAACAGCCTCACAGCATTTCAGGGAAAGGATCTCTAGTTATTGTCATTATATGAAAAACAATAATGAAGAGGAGGTAAATTTCAGCAGGCCAAATCTTATAAACCAGTATGGATTTTTTTTCCTTGGGCCCTATCAACGGAATGAGAGGTTCTGGAAGGGGACTTGGGAGATCCACCTGCCTCAGGCTCCAGCACCCCGGGGTTTCTGGCAAGCCTCTGTGTACACGCTGTGGCGGAGGGCTGGGATGTGCTTGGGAAGGGACACAAGCTGCTACCGCAGGTGGAGAAACACAGGGAGGTCTCTTCTTCTGGAGCCGCTTCTCGGCAGCCTGGGGAGCTCCAGCTCACCCATCACTTATCTTGGGCAGTACAGAGATGCTGTCAGCTCCAACCTCCTTCCCCATGCAGCAGGGCTAGAGCTGGACTCATCCCTCGCTCAGTTTGGGGAGATGAAGGGATGGAGCTGACCTTGTTTTCAAATTGCCTCCCATCCACTGCATTGACTGCCCCGAGTTCATCTGTACTCAAAAGCCAGGCTGGCAGCTTCCCCAGGACACGCTATCTCCCAGAGCGGTACTGAAGCGCATTGTTCCCCACTACAATCTTTACACAAAGATGCTTTATTTTTACTGCTGTGGCTTGCTCCCATCTGGCCAGAGGAGCCCTTAGAGCGGGCAGTGAACTTCCAGCAGTGCAGATAAAACAGACCATTAAGAAAAGTGCGAAAACAGTAATGGTCTGCTCTGATTTACTGCAAAATAAAGAACTACCAAATCCTCCCTCCCTGGCTGCAAAGCTGCGTCTCCTTTTCAGTCCCGGCACTGTGCGTTTAGGATAAGTAAAATAAAAGACATACCACAGGACAAGGCTGATCCAGTCCAGGGGGGCCTGGCTCCCCCTTCTGCCCTTTGGCTCCTTTTCTGCCCGGGATTCCTCGCTCACCCTGTTGGCACAACAGGAGAAGCTCAAGAACAGGAGAGGCGACACCACAGCTTTAGGTCACACAGCACTTGCAGAGTCCCACACCTCACCCGGAGCAGGGACGTTTGTACTACCGTAACCTCAACAGTAAATCACTGCAAAAATCTTCAGTTAAAGCTGCATGAAGATATTTTGATCCATAATTTTGTAACAGAATAGCTAAATGACCAGTTTCTGCAAGAAACCAGGTTGGTATCTGATAGTAAGTGGGGGCACCAGCTTCCAGCTGCTGCCCTGCACTCAGCTGAGCATTTCAAGCTTCCCTGTAACAAAACCTTTGGCTGGAATCCATTTTCAAGGTCTATAAACCAAAACTTGCCATTCTGTGCAACCTGGAGCTGTCAGGCTGCTCCATTTCCCCACGATGGTTGTGCTGGAGGAGGGAAGGGGGACAGGCTTGCAGAAAGCACTTCCAAGTGGGTAGATATATGTCCTGCCCTATCCTGGGACCATGCAAACATCTGTGTCACAGAAAAGCCCCCAGCAGTGACCCGAGAGGCTGGAGAGGGAACCAGCACCCAGGGCGAGCATCGCTGCCTGCCAAAAAGCACAGCCAGTCCTGCTCCCACCTCACCCCGTGAGCCATAACCCACTCACCTTCTCCCCTCTTTCACTTCTCTCTCCTTTCTCTCCTCTGAGACCCGGGAAACCCTATCATGACAATTTTTAGGTGGAAAGAAAGAGGTTTAAGTTTAGTGTGCAGACATCCCGGCATCTCAGTTCAACATAAGCAATCCTCCAGCGACCAACCCAACCTCCCATGGTGGAGAATATGACATCTTCCTTGTTGACTTGGTATCTCAGCAATTTCTTGGGCAAGTTAGTGCTTTACCATACCACAGTAACATGACATCTAGCAGAAATATCCCTTTCACTGAAACCAGTATAAATATTCTCAACTGGAAAGAGGAACCCCTGTGGCACCTTCAGCTGAGCAGTCAACGCTGTGCAGTGGAAGCAGTCCAGCAACCGGCCTGAATCCAGCCCTTTCCTACAGACATTGTTCATGGGCACTGTGTTTAAGGGAGAGGAGTCTATATAATGGTAGCTACATATTTTTTGTGACCATTTTAAGCATTTTGATGGCCTTTATATGCATATTGCTAATGTTTCTACATACCACAATTTATGTTTTCCATACTCACATCCAATCCCGGCTCCCCCGGCTTTCCCTGCAGTTGTAAAAACAGAAATTAAGACATGCCATATTGAGCTTGATGCTGCAGGCAAACTTATATCCAGTTGGTGAACTAGTACTACTGACAACAGGGGCTTGCCCAAGAGCCCCTGGGACTGCAGGGGAGCTCCTCGCCACGCATTGGGGTGGTGCTGGCAGGATTCTACAGCCCCTATTTTAGGATTACACCACAACATCACCGCTCCATTCCCACAGCGACGATTACCTTCTCTCCTTTGGTACCGGGTAAACCGATAAGCCCTGGAGCACCGGGGAGACCCTTAAAGAAAAAAGAAACAAGGCATGGGGATGGTTGCTGTAAGGCAGATTTCTGAGATGGCCAGAAATGAGATGCGGGAAAACAACTCACAGCAGGTCCAGCGTCACCGTGGTCCCCCTTCTCACCGCTGTCACCTTTTTCTCCCTTTGCACCATCCAAGCCCTGCGGAAATGAAACGGCATCAACCAAGAAGACCCAGCAGCTCTGCTTGGGACAGCCACCCCACCAATCTCTGGGATGCTTCTACCTGCGCTGCCATTAACGTTTTCCTCTCGACCAGACCATGTAAGAAAATGGTTGAAATACAGGTTGAAGCCTGCAGGTTTGGAAACCCTGACTCGCATGTGCTGCCAGCTGTTAGGACTCTGTGCTGGAGAGGATTTAAGATCATAAATGTGTTTGGAAGGAAAATTGGCTTCTTTTCCAAAATGCAAACTGCTGAACAGTACAACCAAGGGATGTGTTGTCACAAGCAGTGACAAAAATTCAGTCCCCAGAGCTGACAGGCCTTTGTGAGCCTGTAAATAATGCACTGGCAGCTGGGAAACAGTGGGTGACATTTAATTTATTGACTTACTTTAGGCCCCTGGATTCCTGGAGGACCCTACAGGAAAGACAATGGCGCATTTGTAAAAACAGAACTTAAAAACAAACCCCGAGATTGCTTCCCAAACAATTTCTTGCCCAAATTATGGGCTGACAATGGCCAAGTATTTATTTTCAAGACAGGTGTCAGTTTATTTGGTTCTCCGACGTCAAATCGGGGGAAGAAGAACTGAAAAGGGCCGCTTTGTGTAACATGCAACAATAAAGCTTTGCAACACAAGTGCTGGGGAGCAGGAGCCCCGCAAGAGCTCTGCTGAAGCAAATGGCAACAAAAGCTGTGGAGGACGGCACCCGGGCAAGGCTGGGGACACTTCCCGGGTTATGAATGTGTCTGAAAAGCCAACTGGCTTTGAAACGCGGTCTCTCAAGGTGCCTCTTGGACACGGCGCAGGCATCCTGGCCTTCCGCATGCCCTTGAAGGCTCCTGAGCCTTTTGGAGCATGGTAGGTACCAAATCCCTTGGATATCTGCATCAGAAATGCTCCATGTGTTCACCACTGCCCGCATCCTCTCCCACTGCAGCTAATGGCAAAAATCTTACTGAATTGGGTCAATTTGTGGGAATACAGACACCATCACAGGGGGAAACAGGTTTTCCCATCCCTCAAAGTTTTATCTTTTTTCCATCCCAAAGAGCAACTTAGTTATTTGCAAAACATGCCACAAATGCTGATATACTCTCCTAAATCTGGTGCTTCCACCTCTCCAAAGACAGCACAAAACGCTGTAGCTCTTCCCTGACTTTTTTCCCCCCCAGTTCACAGCAGCCCACAACGATTAAACAGAGCAAACCACCCTCGACCTTAACTAATCGCACGCAGTAACGAATCTGCAGCAACACTCCATTGCACAAGCCACTTTCCAGAATCCTACCATAGGGCCAGGTAATCCAGGGGGTCCGGGCTCAGGTATGATCTGCAGAAGGGAATTAAATGGCACATTAATGGGGCTGGGGGCACAGAGAGAAGACAGCTTGGGAATGGAAACTTCACACAGCCCAGAATCATTATTTAATGCCCTCTGATCTAATGGCTTTAATAAAAATACCTGCTAATCCAAGAGTTGCTGTTGAGATTTACAGATAAATGAATCTTGAAAAGCACATGAATCAAGTTGGCCTCTGAAATGCGAGGCACGACCGATGGTGTTCGGTGTATTTGCTAGTCACAAAATGCAATGGAAAATGATGAAATTTTCTGCACAGGCTGGAGGAAACCAGCCTTTGTGATTAGAAAAACCAAACAAATTAACAAAATCGGAGCTCTCATATCATTAATAAAAAACTACACACACACCTTTTGCTTTAAAAAAAAAGGCAAAAAAAAAAAGGCAAAAAAGAAAAGATGCAGAAATCCTATAAAACTGCAAGGAGCCCAATATGTTTTTAGAACAAAATGTAACAGCAGCACCCAATATCTCAATGATCAATGCAAAATCTAAAGTAACTTTGCGGTGCTGAGTGCGCCAAGTGTTCTTCCCTAACAAATAAACCCCATTTAGATGCAGCTGAAAGTTCTTGTTGGCTTTTGCTCCACTACGCTGATGGACACAGGACCAGCAGCTCCATCCTGTGCCCCCTGACTCCACCTGACCCCATGTCACGCAGGAGGCTTTGTGCTGCCAGGATCTTACATGATTATTCTGCAGACACGGTGATCCAGTGTCTCCTTTTTCTCCTTTGTCTCCTCTTGGTCCTTCTGCTCCCTAAAAGATAAAAACATAATGCTCATGTGGTGCATCTTCTAGGAAAGCAAAAACAAGAGAGGAAAGTACATTTGTCTTCCTCTAAGCTCCATCCTCGGCGCAAGCAAAGCTCTTGTCCATCCCTGCAGGACTGTTTGAGAAGATGAGATTTTTTTTTTCCCATCATTACCAGCTTCGATCACCTTCAGAATAAATCGTCATCATCATTAGCAAAGAAGATTCAAAGGTCCCCTATCCTAGTGCTCCAAAGTAACGTGGTGTGGACAGGCCATTGCGTAAATCAGCAAACCTGGCCGCAGGCTGAGCACCTGCAGGAATCGGTGCATTAAGGAACCATGCAGCAGACATACAGGGATGGTTGGACATACCGGTGGACCTGATGAGCCCATTTCTCCCGTCTCTCCTTTCTGTCCCGTGATCCCTGTGCTGCCTTGGTCACCCTTTGCTCCTTTGGGACCCTGGAAGTTTACAGAAAACCACTCACTTAGGAGAAAACTGTTAAACACCACCTCCCCCCACCCACCAGCCATTTCTGCCTTTCCATTTCTCTCCATATTGCAGCACAAGCTTACAAAAACACGTTTTAACGTTCAAACTTACATACACCCATGTTGTGGGCGCAGTGGAATTTGGCCAGGCCATAGCAGGGATAGCAGCCATTTAGGGTTGGGAAGGTTTACACCAAAATTTGAGACAAGGTCTGATGAACCACATGTGAAAGGACCCCCTTCAGCCTGGCATTCGTGGCCACGAGCAGCACCTGCATGCTCAGGGCTGAGCACAGGGCCATGGGCAAAGGGCAATTAACTCAAAGAGATGGAGCTGAATATTATGGGGCAGAGCTTGCTCCTGGCAGGCTGAGATTTGCTTTTTGCTGTGACAGCTCTCACAGACACACAGCAAACTCCTTTGTAACTCAGCTCCTGCACCCTCGATCCAGCCATGCCTCATGCACCTTTTCACCATCCAGTCCAGGTGGACCCGGCAAGCCCAGCTCTCCCTGCAGCGACACAAAGAAAGGGGAGCCCATGGTAAGTTAAATCAAGGTATCACCTCAGGAAAGCATTTTGCAACGAATTGAGTCTATTCTTGTCAGTTATGGGTTTGGCATTTCCAGGCTCAGGAGCAGCATCAAGGAGGTTTCTGTGATATGCCAGCATTGCCAGCTCAGCTGAATTTAGGTGACACAGAGACCTTGAGAGGCACTGAAATCCTGCCCCATCCTGGACTCCCAAGAAATGCTTTTCTGCAAATTAATTTCTTTTAAAGAAACTACAGCTGCCCCTAGGTTACTGGCTAATGCTGGTGAAGCAGGAGGACAGTGCGGTCCTGCTTGGCATGGTGCTGGGGCAGCAAGAGGCACACAGGGAGGGTGGGATGGAGGGCAGCTGGGCCCAGCTTTTGGGACTGCTGACCCCTCCTCACACCTGCTTCTCCCATTTACTTCTGTGTGCAGCGAAGAACTCTCAGAGGGGCCAGGTTTCACCCATCAGGTGTAGGATTGGGAGTGGATTCGTTTCTGGGACAGTGTCCTCTGAAGAGGCTGGAGAACAGAGAGAGGTCAACAAAACTTTGGCTTGTGTGTGAAAACCTCGTTTCTCAGCCCGAGGAAGTGTTAAACAGCATTTCCTCTACCATGCGTAGTCTCAAGTCCTGCAGCTACCATTGCCTGCCTTATTTTGACTTAGGAGACACTTGCTACTCAGAGAGCTGCTAGTGACCAAGTTGCTCGTTAGGAAACACCATCTGCATGGCAGAGGTCAGGCTCACCTTGGGACCTGGAGCGCCCTGGGGGCCCGGTGGCCCTGGGGGACCTGGTGAACCCTGAAACACAGCAAACAAGCAGGGCATGGGCATGACTAATACAAACACATCGTGCTATCCCTGTGCTGCTGGGGACGAGTCGGGAGCAGCTCCTGACTGCGATATGCAACAGACACTTGTGTGACCCATGGCTGCCCAGTTGCTGTGATGAGCTTCACTGACACCAAGTGACCTAATGGCCCTGCTGGCACAGGGGATGTTCATGCAAAGGAAAACACAACTGGAGCTCACTGGGTGTACAGTGCAGCAGTATGTGTGTTTAAGAGGCAAAATGCCTTTAGCCAGAGGTGTGGCCTCAAACCTGGTCTCTTTTTTTGCATTGTGCCTTCTCCAGCCAGCGGGGCTGGTGAGAAG
>NW_010192766.1:16288-71823 GCF_000695765.1 Mesitornis unicolor | reverse complement strand
ACAGCAATAACGAGTCAGGGAGGTGCAATTAAAGAGGGAAAACGAAGGAGTCTGTGTGAGCACTAACAACAGGAACACCTTGCACGCTTAAATAAGCTGTTTCTCGTGGGCACTGCTGAGTGCGGAGACCATGAACCACCTTGAGATGAACAAATATTTTGCAAATTGCAAATTATCTCAAATGACAAAACTCATGATCTTGCTCAGCTGAAAAACAAAACAGTATCACACTCCCAAGCACCTTTTTCCATGACTGCATACTCAAATACTGTTATATTTAGTCACACCAGAAGCCATGTAAAGTCACCCCTTTTCCAAGCTCTGTCCACGGGACAGGTCAGTGTGCAAACACTGAAAGCAGCAAATGAAGAAAACGGCAAAGTTGGTGAGGTTCAGTGACGGGCCCCTCAGCAGTCTCTGCATGCAGCACACGGGAGAGGGTCTGGGCCCAGCAGATGAAGTCTCCAGATACTTGATGGGGCCTTTCCAACCACCACACTCCACAAACCCCACTCGCAAAGCTGCATGCCGTGCAGACATCTGGCAAAACCATAATTACCATCACTTTGTGTATCCCAGCAGCCTGTTATAAAACAATTAAGATAGTTCTCAAATGTGTCTGTCATTAAGTATTTGCTCTATTCAGCTTCTTTCATACTAAGGAAAATGGCAGGGAGCTGCCTGGTCAGGCAGGTTTGGGCTTTGGTGCTGTTTCCCTTCTTCCTGCATCCCTACTGCTGCTTGCAGAAAAAACTGCTCCAGAGGATGCGCAGTGAAACCCGTGGCTCTGCACAGTGCCATAGGAATAACATCCTGCAGCCAGCAGCATTTAAGGTGTAATCTGGCTGACCATCCTCATTGCATCAGGTTCCTATGTCACAGGCTGCATCGTGTTGCTGTTACCTGCAGAATATGAACTCGGATCCCACGAGCCTGGTACCCAGCCCAAGTTCACAGCCTCGAGTTTTGCCACCGTTTTTACGGATGCATCCTAAATATCCTCAGCCCCTAGCTGCAATATGCTTTCCCCTTCTGGCCAGCTCTGTGCCAAGACTGAGATCTCAGGAAGCAGAAGTAAGACAGGGACAAATACGGTGCCACAACGTCACCAGGGCAGAGCTCAGCAGTTTTTCAGGCTGTGGTATGGGGCTTACCTTGAGTGCATCCAGGATCCGGCCATCGTAGTCGATCACAACGGTGTCGCCCTGTTCCCCTTTCAGGCCGGGGGGACCCTGGAACCGGGGATGAATCCTGTTTAGCTTTTGCAGCATCAGAGAAGCATGTGGTATGAAAGCACAGACCTGACACCCAGGGGTTTGGGGATTATCACCTTACAAACACCGTCCATTTAATCAATTCCTAGCCCTACAGCTGTAACTGTCATCCAACCAAAACTCAAAAGGTCATAAATCTGTGTAACTGAGAGTCAGGTAGAAACCCTCACTTGATTACCCCTATTCACAGCTTCCCTCTTGCAAAATAAAGGGTCACAGGAAGGTCACACTGATAAGAAAATTGGACTTGACTGCATTTCTCAGAGCTATCTCCCATGGCAGTTTCTGGTACCTACATAATGGTTTGTTTAACTATGCAGCATCTCTATTTTCTAGCACTGAGCTTATCCTGAAGCAATTCAACCACACACTAAGCAGAAAGGGGTGGTGGGGAACTGGTCAAGGCAAATACACAACTCCAAACTGAAAATTAAAAACTCTGAACATCCATACCCGGGGTCCGATGGAGCCGATTCCTCCTTTCTCACCAGGCTCACCCTGAAAATCAAAATCACTTTTTTTGGTTCAAAGAGACCAAGGAAAACATAGGATTATTTATCTTAAAAATACTGTAACTGCATGAGATGCCAAGCTGTGTTTTAGATTAAGAAAAAGTATGGCACCAACAAGGAACTGCTTCTCCTAGCAAAAAGATAAATTTGACTTCAGAGCAAAGGTATTTTGCAAAAATAATAACGTTGGTGTGAGCGAGTTGACAGTAAGAAACAGTTTCTCACAGCGAACTCCCCATGCCAGTGATGCGATGATGCTGTGCTGTGCTGTGCTGTGCCGCCCTCTGGCTCCGCTGCCTGCTGCGAGCCAGGCCCTGGCTCTCTGTGATGAAGTTTCGCATGGCTCCCTCTTTACTTTAGGTGGAATTTTGTGTGTGCAAAGTCTCAGCTGACACATTTAAGCCATTTTTGAAGGCGAGTTTAAGGAAAAGGGCTGTGCCCAATTTTTTTTTCTTTTTCCCTCCTTTTATTTGAAAGTTGGGAATTTTACGAAAGCTGTAGCACTCCCACAACAGTGACCTGAAATTCAGTTCAGGGTTCAAAAAAATGTACCTTTTGCCATATCCATAAAGTCTATTCGCTGGCCAAATTAAAGCCCTCCAAAAAGTAACAAAAAGATATAAACACAAAGACTCTCCATAGGAAAACTCAATTCAGCAGATCCCAGGGGGATCAAACCAGCACTGCTACTATGCTTCTAGGAAAAAAAAATGGCTAAGGGTCACCCAGGCCCAAGTTTCTTTATCAGATACACTCTCCTGCCCAACAAGGAGGCACGGCTGTTCCATATAGCAAACAGGGCTGGATACGGAGCCTACTAAATACAAAGCAGCTGAGGGAAAGTAACGGCCCATGAACGCTGTCCGGGTCTCATCATCACCACTTAACATATCAAGGCCGTCTGATTGCGTTTCTTGGCAGTTACGAAGCTCAGGGGAAGAGGACGGCACGCAAGAGCTCCGGGCTTTGAAGCAATACCACAGCCATCAATACAGCGTATCAAAATGTGATCAGGGGTTTAGCTCTTCTGGGGGGAAAAAAGAAGTGATTCAATGAAAAACATGCAAGGAGACGGTTTTAAAAACTCTCATACTGATCTCTGCTTGAATCCAGGTTTCATTAAATCACCAGGAAAAGTTAAAATACTTCTTCACATCCCTGTTTTTGTTTCAGTTTGGGCATTTTATGAGCCTTTTAGAAGGCAAAGGCCTAAAACACCTCCTCAGGCAAAACCTCTGCCTCGAGAGCACTGTGCCCAGCTTCCAAGCTAATGGGCTTTTATTTACCTTGGGTCCTGGCAGGCCATCTGTGCCGTTGTCTCCCTTGGGCCCCGCACTTCCTTTTTCTCCCTGAAAACAAGACTATTTTGACAAAAGCTATACGGGTACGATGGAGAGCAGATTTCTTCAAGGTTGTAATTTCCTTGCTTTATTTTTACTGCTACATACAAGAGTGAGCAAGGTCTGCTTTTAGACTGAAATATGTCATGTTGCCTAGGTGCAAAAGGGGAGTTTGAGATAAAAATGGAGCTTTTGGGCTTAACAGTTTGGCTGTGGGTGTTATGTTCAGCCATAAAGTTAGCCCCAAACCCGCAGCATCTGGAGAAGGCTCCCATGGAGAGCCTGCTGCGCCCCGATGTGGGCAGTGCAAACCCACATCTCGAACCCCAGCAACCCTCCCCAATTTGCTTTTGCAAGAGGAGCCTATAAATAGCGACTCTCTGCCATAGTCAACAAGTTGCATTTGCAAACTTCTGGGCAAAGCTACCATGGCAAGGGGTGGGTTATGCTTCTCTCTCCCATTTTTTTTGTTCTTTTTCCATGTCAGCGAGGAAACATGGTTTTCAACCGGCCCCAACTGTGACACTGTGCCATGAAACCAGAGAGCAAAAGATGCCACCAAGCACATACATTAGATGGACACAGAGCAGAGCATACCTTAGGGCCTGTAAGTCCTGGTTCCCCAGGGATCCCGTCATCACCCTGATGAAATAAATTAAAATAAAATATAAAAAGTGGAATACAAAGAGGTTGTACACATGTATCATTAGGATCCAACACATCATTTAACCCCACTGAGTGTTACACAGACCCGAGACTCACTCAGGTTCGCTGGAGGCCAAGGGAAAGGTGCAGCAAGGAACCCAGGAGACTCCCTGCCAGCTCTGCCTCTGCCTCCCCTGCTCCTGGGGAGGTGGCCGGGCATCTCCCCGGATTTGCTTACAGCAGGGCCTGGGGAAGGTGCTCTCTCGCCTTTAATAGAAATTAGATATTTAATCCATTTAGGCTTTTTGGGTCCCAAAGACCTCCTGCAAGCTGCCATGCATCCTCATGGACTTCATCACAAATCACCAGCATACCCATCTGCGAGGAGGAGAGTTTCTTGGTTCACCTGTCCTGCTTCATTGTTCTCCTGGAGTAAAACCACTTTGCAGGTGCCGAAGAGGTTAATTTTACTGGCTAGTTAAGAATTTTTTAAGCCAAATTCTGGCCTGGAAAACACCCATGGCCACATCTGTTCTGGGGCAAAGCAGTAAGAGGGAAAGGCTGGACCCTATCATTGCTTGGGCTTCCGTTAAAGGCAGCGATTTGTCCCCTACTTTATGGCACCACCAGAAGAAAAGGTGGAGAGCTCAGACATGTGAATCTTCTGCAGCTTTCAGTGCCTGACCCAAGCAGTGTCCTTGTCCTTAAGAGAGTGGGCAAGCCCCACGGGACCGAGGTGCTGCTGCCTGTCCCAGGAACCTCAGACCCAAACCAAGGACCCCTGGGCAGGTAACAGTCCCCAGTGCTTCTCGGTCAGCCTCAATTACTGGAGCAAAAGGGCTCAAGACCTACTGCGTTGTTTGGCATTTACTACTTTATTCTTTGTCTATTGGGAAGATGCAATTGCAGCTTCTGGCTTGTGGTAATGAACCAGGCTGAAGGCACAGCCATGCCCGTGCTGCAGGGTCACATGTGTGAAAAACCACCGGGAACACAAGGAAGGGCTCGGTATGGACAGCCATGGCCATGGCTTCTCCATTGGTCTCTGGCAATAGTTTCCCTACTTGAGCACGAAGCAAAGCAAAGCAAGAAATAACAACAACAACAACAAAATCACCATTTTACCTTTTTCCCTTGGATGCCAGGCTCACCCTTCAACAGCAACACACGCAGAGAAGAAAGAAGTTTAAGGACATAACAGAAAATATGAATATCTGTACAACTGCTCTAAATCGTCTGTAAAGTTAAAATATTCATCTTGTGTTGATCCTCTTTATTCCTGCTCCAAATGCCCATTCCCACAGCACACCACCTTCCAGCCCCCCATGGATCCCTCCACCCCATTTCAAGGTTTTAATGTGGGCAACAGTTGCACTTTTTGTGTAAGTGACACATTCAGACATTTGCAGCTCCAAGTCCACAACTAATCTGATACCTCAGAAATTCTGGATCTGATCAATACAGATGAGTACAAGTCCAGTGTGAAATACATATGTTCATCGCCACCTAACTTACACAGCAGTATTTCAAGAATTCTTGTTAAAATTAGAAAGATAAGAAATCACTTATCACCCACCTTTGGTCCTGGAGGTCCCCTGGCACCCTGTTGAATGTAAGAGTAGTTGGTGCATTTATTTGACAATAGAGTACAGCAGAATAAAAACATTTCCAACAGTACTTTAATTCCCATGAAAAAAAATTACACAGATGCCAACTTCTCATCTTCCCTTACAAATACAGCTATAAGTTCTCTGTGCTCCCAGTAAATAGTAAATATTCTTTTACAGCTTTAGTATCTTATCTATAATAAGCACCTTTTTATCCAACCTAGACCTCAGTGAATGGGAGTTACAATGCCAGGAGGCTTCCGAGGGGCTGAAGTGGGGATAAAGGAGCAGCACATCCCTCCAGAGCAGTCAAGGGGACAAAGATTGGCCTCTTCTCCTCAGGGCACAGGTACCCCTGGACAAACATCCATTTTAGGGCATCTATTATTCCCCATGGGTTTTCCCATAAAGAATGACACAAAACCATTTGCTGCAGCAAGCTGAAGAGTGACATAAAGCAAGGGAGATGAGGGGCACACAGGCATGGATGCTGCTGGGCAATACTGACCATGAGGCCATCCTCTCCTGGCTCCCCTTTGAAACCCTGCAAAAATAAAAAGGCCAACACTGAAACTATTACCTCTCATTTTCCGAAATGCTCTGCAATAATTAGCATGTTCAGCACCATTATGTTTTAACCTATTTTTTTTTTAATTAAATAAATTGCCAGTGATCTGGAGATTTGCAACATGTTCTCTGAAGGCTACCGACTGGGGAAGAGATCTCTGGACATTCAGTTACACCCAGCATCTGCAAATACATGCTCCAGGTCCAGCTCCTTGCTCCTAAACTGAAAATGTAAGACCCCCTCCTGCTCCCTTGGCCCCATGCCCCAAAACTTTGCTGTATGGGCAGCCATCAGAGTCCAACTGCTGGCTCAGGCCGGGGACCCAGCGGTTGGGTGGCAGCACCGGGGAAGGGAACACCCTTCACCTCCACTTCCTGGCTGGGATGGGAACTGCCTGGCGTGTGCTCACTGCGCATCTCCCATCCTTACTGGGGGGCCTGGAGGTCCTCTTGGGCCATCTTTTCCCGTGTCGCCAGGAGGCCCCCGGGCCCCTGGGGGTCCTGGCAGACCAGGGGGGCCAGTGGCTCCATCTCGACCTTGATCGCCCTGGAAGAAGTTCACACAGACATGGTGAGATGAAGTGGCGCTGGCGAGTGGTGGTCGTGGGGTGCCCATGACACATGCACTGCATCCCTGAGCCATTAGCACTCTGGCCTCTGCCGTCTCAGAGTAATTTATTTACAGCTGCCAATTGGGAAGGCTGGGAGCTCATGGCCGCTTCACATCCTTTGGGTCTGGTTCCTTAACCAGGATTTTGCTCAGTGCCTTCCAACAAGGTTTTATCTCATTAAGGCCTTGCCCAGTGACTGTCCGCATGGAAACCACCAATTCAACAGCACCCAGAAACAACTCAGGCCCAACAACATGCTGGAACAGAGCATGCACACACTTCACAGAATCACAGAACCACATTTCCATAGCCTAGCGGACCACACCAAAACACCCACAAAACCAAAAAAAATCAACCCCAAAAACCTCTGAGCAGTGCTTAGTAGTATCCTTGAGATACAGCCAAGGTCATGTGTTAACATCCAGTGTAGCTTAAACCCAGCATTACTCAGATGCAAAGAAAAAAGCAGCAGCTGACCTCCGCGTGGTTATGAAGGTTTGATGGGTGCCCGCTCTGGAGTGGAGCACCCCGCGGGGCTTCACCACCCCATCACTGGCTCCCACCCCACCGCTGCCACTAGCCCCAGGGCTGTGGCGGGGCACAGCAGCGCGGCTGTACAATGGAAAGCCTCATGGAAAGGCCGTCTCGTAAATCTTTTAGCAACATCTGGAAGGGTTACCACCGAGGCAGTAAGAGGACTGCATTTAATATGTGGTCCACCCTCAAATCAGGGACAAGTGTGGGATTTTCAAAAGTCCTTAAGTGACTTAGCAGCACAAATACCACGGCCTTTCAACAAGATCAGTGCTCCTAAATCACTGCCATAGTTTTTGAAAAAATCCCATTGCAAATGCTGAACACTGCATCCAATTAGGTCAAGTCAAGAGTCTTCCACTGATTTCAGCCTAATTAAAACGTCACATTTAGAGTATGAGGATTTAGACAAGTTTTAATGCATTATATTTTACAATACCAGCACTGTTCATAACAACATTTATAGGACTTTGCTGCTTGATCCCCTCTTCTCACAAGTGACCATACCCTAAAAATCCTCACTTTTATGGCTCCTTTGACAAAACTCTCCCTAAATTCCAATGAGGTGTCACTCAAGTGGGCTCCCAACAAGCATCTCTGAATGCAGCCATGATAGTGACAATTAAAAACAGCAATAGTGCACAATTAGCCAGAAAGAAGAAACAAAAGCAACTCAAAAAATCACAGCAAACCAGTGGCAACAGATTTAATACATCTACCTTGAGCACTCGCCGGCTAAAGACAAGCTGATCATTAGCCAGAAATCCATGATTGAGGCGGGGAAAAACCATCTAGGCAGTAAAGTGGGAGGCAGAGAAGGAAAGAGCAAGAATTTAAGATGAAAGCACGGCAGAAGAGTGAGTGTTAAAGGCTTTAACAATACATTTTAATTTTCCTTTGATAATTAATTGGTGCACGAGAAGGAATTAATCCAGGTAGCCAACAGTGGTTGTTTTAACGTTCTGGATACACTGGAGCTTGGTAAGCAGTTAAATAGACACAGAGAATATCTTTTCATTAGTTTACTGCACAATAGGACATTCAAAGCAGCTGGGGTACAGAGGGTTCCCCTACTGCAGGGCTTTCTGCAGAATAAAGAGCATTATTCCAGTAAACCCCACAAGGGATATATCCCAGCATTTCTCCTGAGACCAAATATTATTATTTTTTTTCAAAGGCTAAAATGAATACTGATGTATCCCCCAGCCTGCAAAATGCAGATAAATCTCTCAGATTTATATGATGCAAAAACAATGTATTCAGACCATGTCAGTAGTCATTGCTATTGTCTTTTAGCCTTTCCACTTATCTGTCTAGGGAAAAGCAGGAAGACATTTCCTTTCTCAGGACACTGCTTGCGCCTCCCTTTCCCCCATCCATTTCCATGCGCATCTGTAGAGGGCCCAAAGGGATGGAGTGAAGCCATGAGAAGCCCCATGGGAATCATATCACAGAATTATTTGGATGGAAAAAGACCTTCAAGATCACTGAGTCTAACCATAACCTTTCCACTACTAAATTCTAAGAACGCACAGCACAGCATGCATGAGGATTTTGGAAGGTCTGGAAAGAATGATCCTCTTGTCCAAATTGCCCAGGGAGCTTTTAAACCTTGTGCATAAAAAATAGATAACCCCAAACCTCAATTTTGGGGTAAATACTGCATGGGCAAGCCCACTAGGTGTGCACAGGTACATCGGTCACCATTGTTTTAACACAGCCCTCTCAGAAAGGGAAGGGAAAAGCAAAGTTGGATGGAAAAAACTAAACAACCCTGGAAAATAAACCCCCAAAGGATTTTTTTCAATCTGTAGAGAGGCTTTAGCTCAGTCCTCACTTTAAATACAGCCATTTTGAGGAGGAACAACACTGAAATCCTGAGATTTTTAAAATCCAAGATGATGCCACACTGAAATTAACAGAGACACATAGCCCTTGTGCTCAGCCAGGCCCTCCAGACGCTACAGAAATCACCACAAAGGCTCTACTGAGAGCAAAGGGTTTTGTGGTAGACCTGAAGGACCAAGTTTTCTGGGTTCTTATGTACATGAAGATACACAAAAGCATTAAGGGGGATTTTCAGAAAAGCCCAAGGAGCAAGACAAGAATTCAAACTTTTTTCTTATCCCTTCAGATTGCTGAGCACCATTCAAGTAAACACAGCCCTTTTCAGAGGTATAATGATATGTTTGGTTTTAAGAGATAAATACAAGCACGAATATCAGGGCAGAGCAGTCCCAGCCTTGGCAGCATCCTGTTTCAACTCCTCCTTTCCCCCCAGGTCAAGGAGAACATTTGCTCTTGTTTTCTCCCTGTAATTATCAGTATATTTGAGTATGTCTATTCCCCGTCCTGGTTAGGTGAGGCTGTGCAAAAGCCTCTCCGATGCCATTTGCAAGCCCTAGCTTTCAGTGCCTAAGACAACCCAGCGGAAGCGCCTTCCTCAGCTCTCCAAAATCACCCTCTAACATCAGCGTCAGGCACGCTCACACGTGCGATAATCTCTTTTTTGTCCATGCTGGCGGCAGGTGTTTATTAGAGACAGAAAGAGAAGCAGCGCCAACAAAAACACATTCGGTAGCTGATCCGTAATTGCCTTCATCTCACTGCCACTGCAGACAGCCCTCCCGCCAGAGCCACCCCAAGCACTATTCTCATTTAATCATTCCTAATTATAATATTTTTGCATTCACTGACACACACTATCCCCACTCCACCGCTCATAGATACACACATTTACACTGAATATATTCCTAGTTATTTATCGTCCTGTTGTTGCAATAACTTGCTGCGACACATCTTTCAAAATCAGCTAAACAAAGCCACCACTGAAATTTGAGGAAGAAGACAGATTAAATTAAGAAATGAAAAATAATCTGGGCCAGATGGTATTATGAAGTTTTGTATCCAATCCACAGTCCCAAGTGTCTGGAGACATAAAGGAAGCTATTTTCAAAGCCAAGCACCAGTTCTCAGACCTACTTGTGGCTCTGCCAGGCTTGTTGCTCTCCCTTTCTTTCCAAATTGTCTGTGAGCCTTTTTCTTACTCTTATGCAAAAAGACAAATAAATTGAAAAGTAAAGCAAAATCTGGACAAACACAGATCATGAGAAAGAGAAAAGCACATATTTTTATCAGTAGATTAAAACCTAGGACAAGTGTTACCTTGGGAGCTGGCACCCACATCTGTGGGCACAGAGGGAGCCTGTCCCCAGAGCATCTCCCACAGCACGAGGAGCCGTGGTGGGATGAGGGTTCCCGTGTTATCCAGCAGCACAGACCAGGGGCTCTGGGGCCTGAGCATCTCCTCCAGCACTGCCCAAGCTGCCACCGCAGAGTCATCCACAGCCCCAGCCGAGGAGTGGAAACTCATACCCATGTGCCGCTGAATCATTTCTTAAAGCCTTTTCAGAGGATGTGGGTGGGCACTTAGACAAGGTTGAGACCTTACACTGAGCCCATCCTCAGCCACACAGGGCATAAATCTATGGGAGAAACTTTAGGGGCCCTCAGAGCCCAAGCATGACATTTCCAAAGGCACCCAAGGCGGTTGGGAGCTGCTTCAGAAAACGACACCAAGTTCAAAAAGTGACTTAACAGCCTCTAGAGAAAAAAAAAAAAACAAATCAAAAAATAACTCTGAGGTATCTCAGTCTGAAGTTAACCACTGAGGTCCTGGCTATGTTTTCAGCTGACTCTTGGGTGCCAGCTCCAAATCTGGCCTCTCTGTGGGGCCCTTACCCCAGAATTCCACCACATCCAAGCCACAGAGTTCCCAACTGGTGCCAACCCACGGCCAACCAGACCTCTGTTACTGCGATGGAGCCCACCCCGAAAATACCACACACCTCATGGTGAGCCCTCCAGTCTCATCCCTGACATGGGAGACTTTGTGTTATGGCTGCCCTCGCCTAAACAGTTTTCCTTCACCATACAGTTACTTCAAAACCTTTACTTTCAATTAAAGGCAGACTGCGCTCCTAGGCAGGCAGCTAAGCAAGAGAGGAGGAACTTTCCATCCTGCACAACACTGTGCCGGGTCCTGTCTTGGGACACTGGGTCTTACTACCACATACCAATGCTCTAATGACAACAAATAAGGACAACCACTTCAAGAGAAAGACTGAGTCTGTCTCTGACACTGGAAGAGGGAATCAGGGATAGGAAAGTCCAGTAAAAGCAAAACCCTTCATGAGGTACCTGAAGATCTTCAGCTCATTTCCCCATGGTCAAATGTAGGAAAACCACCACCACAAAGAGCTCCAATGGCAATATTAAACACTTCCAGAACTTCAGTTTGCAGTGGCAAAGCTGCACAAAGCCTTGTTTAGTGCAGTGACCAAACCCAAACAGGTTTTAGAATAAATCAATGTGCCGAGTCACTACTTACCCTTGGGCCTATGTCCCCTGCTTCACCCTGCAAAACAGCAAGGGTCAGCTATTAGAGTTCACATTTCAACCATGAAGGACCGAGCGCAGGGTCAGCTGAGAGCAACACCCAAGGGAAGTGGCAAGAGTCCTATTGCTTAATGTATTCAAAACCAGGGAGGAGAAGGGCTCGAGACAACACAATGGGAAATGATTCTGCCCTGGCAGGCAATGAAACAGGATAATAAATCAGAAATAGCAGACTGTTTCCAACTCTACATCTCCCCTAGCAACTGCTTATGTTCTACACATACGAGGATTAACATCACTGTCAGAACAGTAATGACCTTCTTTGGCTGCTCTAACTTCATAGGAGGATGTCATGCAAACACAGAGCAATGGAGCCTGCAGCCTTGCTCTTGGAAGAAAGAAGGAAGAGAGTTGTGTGCTGCCCTCCTAACCCCTAAGGGGTTACCAAGAATCCTACAGCATGGATGAGCTTTCAGGCCATACTTACTCCTCCTGTATCTTTGCAAAGTCTTCCTACTCTCCCCTTCCCAGGGCTCATCCAAAAGCAACCTAAGAACCTGGTGTCATGGCTCCACATCCCATTGCCAGTGGCAATGCAATGCTGGAGTATTGGGGTAACCTGAACTGAGAGAATGACCGCAGGAGGAGGACATACAGCTGCTGTCCCAAAAGCCATGTGTCTGTGCAGTCTCTACCTTTTCCCCTTTTGGTCCTGGAGGTCCCTGGAAACACATAACAAGGATCCAAGTTAAGAAACAGAATTATCAATACACACAACTTCAACACCAAGGAGACTGCATTCATCAACTCACAAACCTGAGCCACGTTTGCTATTATTTTAAGTTATACATACTCTTATTTTAAGTTATACACTGCTTCACATGAGCAGCATGCTGCCAAAAAGCACCCACGAGGTCCTGCCTGCTCTTGCCAGGACAGAGGACCAGAAAAGGGCCAGGGCAGGGCAGGCAGGGTGACAGCAGCTCACAAACACGTGACTCTAAATGGATGCAAGAGATTTCTTGAAGTATTAAATCACTTCTGGAAAAACACATGCTCAGCATATCATTACAACAATTATACATCTGTTTGAAATAAACAAGGAGGACGGGCTGCTTGCTTTAGCCTATTTACTGAAGACATAAGTCATCTTCCCTCTGGGCAGCTTTCTGTAAGACAGGCAGAGCCACTCTGCAGCTCCAAAGAGAAGCCTCAGAGCCACGCTTTTATGTGCCTACCCTGCATCCTTCCTTCCAGCACACAAAAATACTGTATTCTGCCCAATTCACCATGTTTGCCGAAGCAGGACCCAGCAAGGGAAGGTCAGCAGAGAGGCCGATGGCAGCAGCATCTGCATCCCCATGTGGCATCCTTCCTGCTGTATGTTAATTTGGCTCTAAGCAAGGCTGCTGAGATCATGAGCAGTCTTGGTTTGAGCTCAGCCATTTGATAAGTTTGCTTTTTTTGTTGAGATTTTCCTTGCCTGTCACCCAGGTGTCTCGCTCCTCCTGGTGCACCTGCACAACCTGCAGCCCTTTGCATCCACATGGGCACAGGAGGGTGCTGCTGGGGTTTGTGCTGCTTCTCCATCGCTGGGTTTTGCTAATTCAAAACCAAACCCTGAACACAGTTGGTGTGAGCTGGCCTTCCAGTTTCTTAAGATTTTTTTCTTTTCTAATGCATTATTTCTAGATTTTTTTAATTTACATTTGTCATCTTCAGAAGTAGGATAAAAACCAACCACAGCAATGTACAGCTGTAACAAAACACTCCCCAGCTGGCTAGAAATAAGTATCTGGAGTAACTTTTCAATTGCAAAGACTGAATGACTTTGAAAATCACAGTTGGTTTAGGACCAGAGCTTGAAAAGATTTCAAATTGTGCCCTCTAGTGAACATGGTGGAATGGAATGGGATTTAGATAAAAATGATAGAGCTGTGACTTCCTGTAGCAACCACCCAGCTGGAAGAATTGGAGCTGGCTAGTGTTCAGCTAGCATAAAACCAAAAAAGTCCGTGTTTCACTAAAATAAGTAAAAGTGGAGCACCTGAGTATCCAAAGGGCTTCCAAGCAAAAATGAAGTCAAGTGAACAGCTCATAAAATGAAGTCTAGGCTGTTCCACAAAGTACTGTGTGGCCACTAGGCACTCTCAAGCACTTCCAGCCCGGGCTCCTTTGGAGGCAAACGAACGCAGTTTGGGAACAATTATTTTTATGATACGACTGTAGTGCCAGAACACACAACCAAATTCACTGACTTTACTTCTTCCAAGGTGCTACTGGAGTTTATTTCCCACATTTGATCTGTAGCCCATCTGCAAAGTCTCCGCTAGCTGAGCTGCATAGGAAGGGGAGAAGCAGCTGAGATGAGCTGACAGGTAAAGAAAAGCTCATCTTCAGCTGTGCCAGCCAGCCCCAGCTCAGAATTTAAACTTGCATGTATTACGGACCGCAGAATATTTTTCCTAAATAAAATTTTGTCTCCTAAGTAAAAAATGAGTAATAGCGGAGATTCTGCCTATCTATTGCAGAGCAGCATGAATAAAGACATGTTACATTTGGCACTCGGTGCTACTTACTGGTTTGCCATCCAAACCAAGAGGCCCCTGAAAAGGGAAGGGAAAGACAGCATTAGTAAAAAATAAGAAAAAAATCAATTTACAAACATAGCAATATGTCATGCTCTGAAAGAGACTCTACTTACACATGGTACAGTCTTAGGCTATGTTACTTATACACCTGTTCCTTCATCCATGCAATCCAGCAGGAAGGTTTCACAGAGGAACAGTAAGATGAGTCAAACAATTTGCAGAGTATAGAGGAGCATGAGAGGAAGTGACAGGATTAGTGACAGGAACAGGGGGACACTGCTCTGGCACAGTTCTCAGGACTCCCTGAAGTTTTTAAACACTCTAAAAGAGCAGCAGTAAAACAATCCTGATTCACTGAAACTGAGGGGGTCCTGAGAGACATTTCTGGCATACGGCCCTTAATTTATACAAAGCCACTGAACATATTGGGCCATAGGAAACCTTGCTTTTGAAAAAGGATGCACGTTGGTAGAGGAAGCACAGATGTTCTAAGTCCCATGGACAAAGCCAAAGCTGCCCCTGCTGTCAGCTGGTGCTGGCACACAGAGATTTGGGGATGAAGAGCAGCAGTTCAAAACTCAGCAGCTACAGTGAATCTCAGAACTGCAGTCTGAAAACCCATCCACAACCTGCTGCCTGACAACTTAAAACCTTTCCTCAGTGCATACCTGCTCTGGCCCCACAGCAAAGCCTGACTCAGTGCTGCAGCACGGCTGGCAGCTCCTGTGGTCTCAAACACAACAACCCAGCCTTGCTCTCCTCACTGTCTGCTGCCAATTCAAGGGCTACGCTTGCAAAACAGTACCTTGAGATCAGCACCTGCTCCCTCCTATGGCTGCCCTGCGCGGCCACATGCGCATCCTCCTGCAGATGTGCTGGGCTGAACCATTTTCCTGCATTACAGCCCTGTAAGCTGGGAAGACTTACCGAAGCAAAGGTAGCTCAGACTATGGTATAACACAACCGTAAAGTATCCAAGTTTTCTGTATTTCTTAGGGAACCAATTAGGGTGAACTTTTTTTTTTAATTCAGCTTAAATCTGTGATGGTGAAATTGAGCAAAAGAGCGTAAGGTGTGTAGGAAAAACCCAATGGCTGCATTAAAAATAGCATCTTTCCAGCTCCCAGCTCTGGCCATCAGTAAGGAATAAATCACTCTGCAGTGGCTGTAGTGATGGAGCTTGGAGTATGAAACCATGGGGGGAGACACAGCTCTGTCAGGAAAAAGAGGTAAATCCAAGTGGCTGAACCCTGGGCAGGGCATCAGTGCCTGTGTTATAAGGACCAGGGGATCTGTGCAAGAGATGTTCACCTGAAACAAGATTTCACAAGATTTCTGAAGTGACAATATATAAGCTATATTGTTCACATGGTGTGTACTGTTTCCTATAAGGACTACCTGTACACTACTGCCACATAGTAGTAATGAAAAATGTAAACGAATGCAGTTGCAACTGTTAATGCAAAGGCTTGCAGGTCACAACCAAACTACAACTTTGTCCCCTAACACCCCTCCATACCTTATCTCACATTGATTCCTTACATTATAAAACTTGGGAAAGGCATCAGGTCCACAGAGTGTATTTCCAGAAACCATGATTGTTTGAGTTGGCTCACCTGAAGGTCCCAATGCAGCTCCAGAGGACAAGATGACCTGAGCCGAGCACTCGCAGCACATTCAACTTCTCAAAGGAGTCTCAGAGGTTAATCTTTTTTTTAAATTTACAATACCAATTCATTAGCTTTTAGCTATTCGTGTATCGGTCCACAAAGGGACATCCAGAAGGAAAAAAAATGGCCTATTCAAAAGATGTTTGTTTGAGGGAAAGCATTTAATGCTTGTGAGAAACAATATCCACTGGGCTTTCAAAAGGGGTTTTGGCCAGCTGTGCTGCTGAACAGACAAGACTAACTCAGAATTTTAAATGTTTTGTTAGTCTGAGCTGGAGATTTAATTGACTCTGCTTTACCTGCCCAACCAAACGTCTGGAAAGGCAGGGCTTCTGAGAGCAGCCAGGGGATTGCACGTGTGAAGTAGGAGAAAGCATCTGAAATCTGGGCTTGCCTACTTGATTGCCGGCAACTTCCAGGAGCACCCATGTGTTAAGATCATTACTGTCTTTTACTTGAATTCTGCTCCTTGTAATTTTGATTAAAGACGAAGCAATCTTCAGTTTATTTGCTAACTAAGGAACAGGAAAACAACAAATTTCCCCCCTGTTCCTTGAGTAAAAAACCACCTATATATAAGTTTTCATTGTTGGGGGACAAAAGTAACTTCCACTTAAATGACCAGCACAAAGTTTAAGAAAAAGGTGAGTTTTCCAGACACCTTGTTACAGGGCCCAAGCAAGAGAAAGCATCACAGCAGCTTCATGCTGTGCTTTTTGCCCAGGGACAGATTTAACTCATGCCCTTGTCCACACTCAATTACAAGCCTTTTAATCAGAATCCCACATAGTCCTTGTACTTTATGTAATTAAATGCTCACTACATCAACAGGGATGAACTTTCTCTCTAGGATAAACCTGATGCTTTAAGACAAGGCAGTGAAAAAATTCAATCAACTTCCCCCAAAACATGGTCCTGACCAAAAGCAATTTTTTTAAAATGGTGTTTTGTTTCACAGTAGAAGCTCAGAAATCCTGAGAAGTAGCACCAAAATGTCACGTCTCATTGCAAAAGTGAGATTCACCCAATATGGAGAGCAGCTGAAGGCTTGGGAACAATTTTAGGTTCACCAAAGTAGGAAGACATGGAGCTTGCAAGTTCCAATTCACATGCAAAAGCTCTTCCAATAAATAACAACCATTTCCCCTGTACATCCCTCACTCCTACTCAGAGCAAGCCCAGGTGCCAGCCTGGCTAACCCGCCCTCTGCCTTCCTCCTCCAGTGCCACTACTGCTGCCGGCAGGGATGTACTTGCTCTAGCAGCGTTACAGGAATTTAAAGGGGGGGAAATATCTAGTGAAAACAAAGCCAGAGATTATTAAGAGGTCAATCCTTCTGAGTTGGGAAATCTTCTCTCATGGTTATTTTTAATGTTTCCTGCTCTGCTAAAAATTAGCACAGGGGTTGGAAGGAACCCCGCAGCCAAATTTTAACAAATTCAAAGGGCTGCCTTCAATCTCTGTCTCTGTGGTTTTGAAAAATGGTAAAATCTTATGTTTGAAAAGGAGGAAAGTGTCAGAACAAAAGAGCACGACGGTATTTCAGTGTCCCTGCGAAGGGCCCTGGGTCACTGGGCAGCGTGGTTTGTGGTGCGGCCAGGACCATCCTCCCCTATAGCCTACATTGTGAATCCTGGCCAGCGGGACAGCGTCTGCTGGCAATGTGGTTCCTCAGCACATTTCTGTGTCAGAAGAAAGCTCTGGCAAAAGCCACGGCCAAGCAGCCCCTGCCAGAGCCGTCACAAGGCAAGTGGAGAGAGGCAGCCAGGCTGCTGTGGCTCCTCCGAGCTTCCCAGCTGAAGGAAAAGGAGGGGAGAGGGACTGAGAAATGATGTGTGAGTCCTCTAAATAACAGCTGGGAACTCCTGGCACCAGCTGCAAATGTACTGAGCACAAGAGAAGTGCTCTGGGATGTCACCTCGTCCCCAACTACTGCCACCCCCTCCTCCCTTCCTAAAGTCATCACTGCAGAAGAACCAGAAGCCTTCACAAAAAAGCAAGTTCTCTACTCCATCCAACACCACCTCTGCTACAGCAACCATTTGACCTTCCAAATAACAGCATTTAAATGCTTGTGAAGAGACAGACTCTACGTATGAAATCAGTCACACAAGGAGTTATCCTGCGCACACACCGACTGCGACATTGTGAGTCCGGACAAGTCCGTGGTGGGAGGTTCCTCCTGCATCTGTCCTTGACCTCTGGGGTCCCCATGCGAGGCCCCATGTGTTGGAAACATTCCTATCAGGAGCTTCATTAAGAACATTAAAATAATGGTAACTTCATGTTTATATATTGCATGGATGGTCTCACTGGAATGGGATTGCTGCACAGAAGAACAGCTCTGCATGTGAAAATAAAGAAATAACATTTTTTCAGCATGAACATGATCATTGACATCCTTCACTAGTAATTTTCTCTGTTTGAAAAAAAGCTATTTCAGTATTGTCCAAGACAAATTCGCCTTTGGTCCATGACTACATGCAAACCCTAAACCTACTTTTTCATTACTAGGTGATAAGTTTACTCACTTTTTAAAAGCAAATAGCTTTTGCAGTTCTCTCATAAGCACAAACTATTGATGCTGATGAGGTATGATTTTTTAAATGTTTGTAAGTAATTACTTTAATTTGGAAAATAATTTATAGTTGTTTTTCCACAGAGCAGTATATTTGTTTTAAAAAATGAAAACAAAGAATATTTGAAATAAGAGAAACTTAGCTAGCTTGGCTGCCCCACAAGGGCAATTCGTCTTTGACACATCTTTTCTTGGTAAATCAATAAAATGCCTTCCCCCCCCCCTTATTCCCAAAACCCCTAAAAATAGCAGAGACCCAAAGCAAGTCCTGATAAATGCCCTGTTGTCAGATTTAACAAGGAAACAACTTACACATACGACATTCACTGAGATCCCAGTTTTGCGTGAATCACAGAATCACAGAATCTCAGGAGTTGGAAGGGACCTCGAAAGCTCATCCAGTCCAACCCCTGCCAGAGCAGGATCACCCAGACCAGGTCGCACAGGAACACGTCCAGGCGGGTTTTGAATGTCTCCAGAGAAGGAGACTCCACAACCTCTCTGGGCAGCCTGTTCAGTGCTCTGTCACCCTCACAGTAAAAAGGTTTTTCCTCATGTTCAGGTTGAACCTCCTATCCTCCAGCTTGCACCCATTGCCCCTTGTCCTGTCATTGGACATCACTGAGCAGAGCCTGGCTCCTTTCTCCTGACGCTCGCCCTTTACAAATTTATAAACATTAGTGAGGTCAAGCTTTAAACACATCCACCCTTGGTAATTTAGCTAATACCTTTTTGCAAACACAAGTACCTCCAGCTGGGCAGTTACCCCTGGTCCATGGTGATGGGTAGCTGGGGGGCTGCTGCTGCTCCCCAAATCAGCCTTGGTGGCACCTGCATCCTAACCAAGGCACTGAGACCACAGCTTTCTGCACGCAAGTACCAGCTGCTTTATAGTCTTCTTCAAGAAGATGGCAAGATGTCATAGAAGTAAAAGATAAGCCAGATGCAGGGATTTATTTAGCCATTAAGTTGTATACCTGGATCAAAAACTACTTGACATGTCAGGATTCACTAGCACATTTATCATGAGAGCAGCAGGTAAGCAGTTATCATTACCAGTGGCAGCTCCTGGGTGGGACAGGTCTAGATTTAAAGCACTGCAGGAGGCACTTGTGTAACAGAAGACATTGCACAGCATTTTCCTTTGACTTCCCTTGACAGACCAAACCCTACACGTGGTGCAGCATGGGAAGCAAGAGGACTCAGAAACCCAGGCATGGCCATTTCTGCCTATACTTATTACCCCATGTCTGAAGACAGCTGAGTGTACAAAATTTTGGGGCATAATTCACTGCCACTGACTTTTTGAGAGTTTAATGGGAAAACATCTTCTGGCTTGGTTCTCTCCCTCCTCTATTCCATTTGCTGCTACTGTCCCGCATGGTCTCAGAGCCAGGGTCTCCTTCTTCCACTAGAAAACCTAATTTCTTTTTACAGGAGAAGGGCAATTAGAGGCTCCCCAAAATCCACTTCCCTACAAACCTGCATCTAACACCTGACCTCAGCCTTGGGGGAGATCCTGGTGGGGCTGCTCCAGGCAGAGGGCTGAGCTGGTCCCTCCCCTTGCCCACAGAGCCCCCCCAGCTGCAACAGTTCTCACCCCTCTCCCAAAAGTCTTTCCAAAAAGGCCATTTGAGCACACCCCCGGCACTGCCCACAGCATCTGGTGGAGCTCAGCATAACCATCCTCAAAAAGCTCCTCTAAAACCTTTCTTGGGGTGGAACCACGTCCGCAGCCTGAGCTGACAGCAATAAATCGCCCAGTGGAGGCGTCGGGCAAACGATACAGAGCAGCAGCCTGATAAGAGCCAAGTGTGAGTTAACAAACCAACCAAAAAAATCCAAATCTGCGCTCTATTCCAAAAAAAAGATCTGTCCTCAGACTGCTGGGCGGCCTCTACCCATTCTTTGATGGAAACGGAGCAGAAAGGAGCAGTAATTTGTTAAAAACTTCACCCTTAATGCAAACCAGACCATGGGGCTCTGCAAGGGAGCAGCCACTGCAGAGGCTGAGCTGGTCCACGCCGGGCATCCAGCGGCTGTGCACAGCCAGGCTCTGCAACGATAGCCCAGCTCCCTTCCACAGGCCATGAACACTTGCAAGGGTTTCCAAAATCCTTGGGAAATAAAACCAAACCAAAACAGAAAAAAGCCCCAAACCCTATCCTGAAGATATTTTTGGGGCAGCATTGGGCCCTCCTCACTGTTGTCGTCCTTTGCATCGCCAGCATGGGCTCACTAGTGCTTCAGTTCCCAGCTCTCTTCCCAGACACACCAACCACGCTCATCAGGGTTTCGCAAAGGAGATAAGGGACCCTTTTCCCCGCAGTCGCCGCCTCTTCCTTAGCCGTGAGATGTGCTGCCTTCCATCTGTTTGCAGAGCTCCCTCCTCGTTTTGCTGGAAGTCATCTCAGAGATGCTCAAGAAAAACGTCTGGAAGGAAATCTAGTCCAAAGGGGTGGAAAGCAAATGCTGGTCTGGAACTGCACTGGACGCTGCTTGGGTTTGTGAGAGAGGTTACTTGGATATGCCACAACAGAGCTGGTTCGTTAGCTCCTCCCAACACCAACTGCCCTGATTCCCGGGCAGCAATGTCAGATCCGTGTATCTGCTGCTGAGCATCACTTCAGAGGCAAGAGCTCGCTCATCTGTCCGTCACATTGCACCAGCCTTCTTCCAAAACAACAAAGTGCTTTTATGGAAGAAACAGTTCCCCAACTTCCCCCAATTTTCTGAGGCTTAAATTAATTACATGTGTTCTGTGCATCTACTTGTTTCAAGCATTTGGTGCCCAATTGGGTTTTGGATATTTTCTTGTTTAATGTCTAACTGCAAGACAGCCTCTGAGGTGGGGATACAGTTTTGAAGTTGGTAAGCAATTGTTTTGGAGGAATATCAACATTTCAAGCAAACACTTCAGCCTCTTACTGCCTTTAGATTTTCCCCCCACCAGCGCCATCCCTGGTTGACAGCTGCTGTTTGGATTACCCCTCCTTTTTGCTCTTCTGAGCAAACATCTTGGTTTTTCTCAGTTTTCTTCTGCCTACAAGTCAAGCCTTGGTACCACATGGCAGTGCCCAAATGCACTGGAAGCAGAGATGCAGATCCACCAGCTGCACTCACACTCGAAGTGGGGTACCAGAGGAAAAGCATCATGAGAAGGCAGAAACCAAAGCCCTTTTCAACCAAGCCTTGGGTGGTGAGGGATCTTTTCCACCATCCACCCTCACCGTCAAGCCTCTCCCCATGAACCAGCTCAGGATAAGGTGACAACCTGGGTCCGAGTCATGACCTGAGAAGCCATGCATGCCCCACATCAGAAATCTGCCTCTGCAGTTTGGGCAGAAAAGTTCTTGCCGTTGTCATCAGTATCTTCCCCAGACCCTCTCCTCTCCCTGGCCAGAAAGACTGGAAGCGCGGAAGATAAACACATGCATCTGCAATTCCTCTATGGGGTGGGATACAAGACAACTTTTTATTTTCCCTGTGGAAGTATTACCTCTAAATCAAAAGAAAAATAAACAGCTGCTGCCATGAAGAACTGGTCTTTACAAAATCATTGTTGTCTCCCTATCGGAGAGCCAGTAAAAGGATGTAGCAGGAAAATACACTGGATCTGCTTTCCCTGTTTAAAGAGACTTTCCCCTCTAGGCAAATAATTATATGAATTGGCCACAAAACTGATATTAATATAAAACGAAAAATATCAGAACTACAAAGTTTGCCTTGTAATATTAGTATTTGTTACTTCTGCCTTTTGGGCTCTTATGGCGAGAAGTTTGAGTACAAATGACTTCATTCACAGAAGACGCTCCTTGAAGTCTGAATATTTATGAGTAAAGATACTCACAAGAACAAACACAGGAGCTAACACTAAATTACATTTATGACCTTGACAAACCTAGCTAAGAAAACAAAATAGCAGCTTACCAACAGAAGCCTTCATTTTGGGGATGGATACCGATCACATGATACGGTACTTGAAAATATCTAAGTCTAGCGATGTCAGATGTTAAGTATGAATTTTTTTAATTTGATGCATGCACAACCAACTAAAACACCCATGCGATGTACAGGCACTCCATGTCTGTGCATGAGCTACCACCCAGGGTCTGCAAAGCATCTGCCTACTGTGAAAAAACAGGAAAAGACTGAGATCCACACGCTCTTCTGTACAGCCCATGACGTCTGACCACACAGCGTGGTCTCCCATATCTCACATGGGATTTCTGGCAGCCCTCCTGAAGAGTTAAACCACTGCCTGTTGCTCCAGTCTGGGCATGGACCAATCTTGAGCTACACACAGCTCCTCCTGCGACACTCCCTGAGCGTGCCCAAGCTGGAGATCATTGAACAGATGGAGGCAACTCATCAAGTGATCAGAAAGTCCAATTCCAAGTTCATTCTAGAGTTCTCCTGTAAAAGCAGTTTATTATTAATGTCACATCTGGTTTTCTGGTGTTGTTTTTTCCAAAATGCCTGGCTAAGTACATGTCTTGGAGCTTTCTGGTAAACTCCAAGGGACCACAATGGGATGGAGGCATTGCCACCAGGAATGGGCTTGGGCATGCGTTCCTCATTTCCCACACACCAGGCTGTCTGCATTCGTAATGCATTTCTGGGTTGCACACAAACAGCTTGCACGGACTTTCCCTTGCTAAGTTATCTATGCTAATTGAAATTCTTATTTGTTGATGAGAGAAAACCCCAAACTCCACTTATGGCCAGGGTCTAGAGCTGCTACCAAAGTCACTGTTACAGTGCTACACCACACTGGAGTCCTGCATGTCCAAGAACCAACTTCCCTTCTGTATGTGCTCCTCCAACCCCTCTCCCAGATGTCAGCTCAGAAAAAAACCCAACATTTGGCTTCACTTTATGTCTTGGAAATTAATTAAAACCAGAGTTTATCATCCTTACTAGTTGATTTCCAGCTATACTCACTACAGCTGACTTCAGTGGATGAGTCTGGATTTACAACACTGTAGCCAAAGGAAGATATTAGCTCACTGTGCAGGGCTTTCAAAATAAGGTTTCTGGAGATGCTGAGCTGCTTAGCTCCAACAGCTCCTTAGCATGAGGTAGACTGCAAATACATGAGAACATCATGTGCAAGAGTGCTTCAATTTTGACTGAGCAATTATTCCCCAAAAGGTGTGCTAGCATCGAGCAATGCCTGTGCTATGTCCCTCCAGTACCGTAGGTCCATTAACTGATTATACTGGTGTAGTTACCTGTGATCAGAAAAGGATTCTATTACTCAATATCGAACTACTTTGAGTAAGGAGCTGCATTACTTATAAGCAGGCAGAACTTGAAGCCCTTTCCTCCCCACCTTCCCAAAGAGTTTAAGAGACACAGGCAGGACGATGCCTGGGCTCTTTCAGGCAACACATGGGTGATTTACAAAATTCAGAAGGCAAACATTATATGCTGGAGGAACAAAATTAATAACACTCAGCTCAACTATAAATAGATGCTAATATTCTACGGAAAATGTATAAAATAGGAGACAACTCTGTTTCATATCATACTTTTTTCTGTAAAGCCTCTTCCCTGCTCTGCTTTTTATTAATGAAGACATGCACATGAAGTAATTCCCCTCATTAATCAACTTCATTCTTTTGGTTTCTCCTCACTTGAAGCGACAACCCTTCATTCAGGATGTCACGTAGCAGCATAGCAGAGACCGATTTTAGAGAGGGACAAGTAGCACAGGCAGACAAAACTCTCAGTAAACAAAGACTTTGGTTTCAAAAGACCTCTCTGATAGATGGGAAGAGGGAAGGGGATGGGTCCTGGTGAACCGCAAATGCAGCATCTCACTGGAAAAGAGGAGAAATATCCTGTAGGAGGACAGCGGAGTAGTTTGAAGGCATCATTTCCACATGGGGCAGGGGAGGGGATGGGGGCAAGGCTGCTAAAAGCACCACTCAACCATTGCTTCTCCCCTCCACACGTTATCTGACTCCATTAAACAGCTACATAAGAGGAAGGTCTGCCTGCACTGAAAGGTCAGCTGTGAAGCCTACTGGCAGTTCATCTCTTCCATCTGCTCCTCATTTTCTGTTTTTCTCCTCCTGCCCAGATGCAGCTGCCCACCTCACTAACAAAAGCGGCTGAGAGCCCCATTGCACCACCCCTCTGCTCTCCTCTGGCCTTTACGGGGGCAAACACCCCTGACACGCTGATGCACTGACAGCGCATCAAGCTGAGGGAAACCGCTCTGCACCGCAGATGCTCCTCCTTGACGCAGAGTGCGCGGCTCAGGACAAGTCCCAAGGGATCCCGGTCCCAGTGCCTTGTTCTGCCCAACGAGAAACACATTTCCATCGTCGCAGCGGCCACACATCTGCTTCTCCTCTGTTCCAGCGTGCCCTTGCACAAACCCAAGCTCAAACATCAGGTCTGTGCTTCGTTTTTGGGGATGGGCCGGGTGGTCTTTTGGCAAAGGCTAACAGTGTCATCCAAATTTTCCTCTTCAATCTGATCTAAAGGCTGCTGTCATCTCTTCAGAAGCACCAGAGTGAAACAATGCTGCTAAACCAGCAGTGTCTGGTGGTCCTCCCACAGCAACGCCCTCCACAGCAGCAGGGAGACCTCAGTGCAGACTTGGACCTGTGCAAAGCCCAGAGCCAGGACAACCACAGCTTCACCACCAAACCCACAGCCATCAGAGAGGTACCCGAGCAGGGGCTTGCAGACACAGCGGTACCACCAGGCCATGCTAACCAAAGGTAGATCAGGTTGCTCAGGACCTTGTCTAGAAAACCATCATTTTCTCTCCTGAATTGCTCATTTTGCAGTGTTTTTTTATCATTGTTCTTTTCCCTAGAGACCACTGCATTGCTAACGAATCAATGGAGCCCTATAATCAATCTATAATTACCAACTATTCTGGGATTTCTGTATAAAGGAATAATTTATCCTGTAGTTTTCAGTCACTGACACTGCTGTTCACCCCAGGATACCATCCACTACACACCTACATGTTACTCCAGCCCACCACCACCAGCACAAAGAGCCACAGGAACATCATGGTGTCCTACAAGAAGGACCACACAGATGTCAGATGAGAAGAGCGACCTGCTGGTACTCCTCCACCTTTGGGGTAAAGCGCTCTGCTTCCCCCTAGAAGTTGTTTTAGGCCCTTTTCTCTAAAATGGACTTCCAAGATCAGTGTTTTTGCACCAAAAAGAGTAAAATCCTTCCTGTCCCTGGCGCCTCTGTTTGCATTCTTGCAAGCTCAGGAGGTGCATGGCAGACTCTCAGACTAGGCAAATTTGCACCCCAAAATCCAGGAGCTTATGATGGTCCATTACTATCTGCAAACTACACAGCCAAGATGAGGAAGAAAAAAACCAACCAACAAAAACTGCAGGTATTTTGGATACAAAATAGATTTTCTGTCTTTCTCTGCCCTCAGCTCTCCAGAGAGCATACACACAACTCACATTCAAGCCCCTGCAGAACTCAAATAATATTCAAAATAACAGCTCTTAAATTGGCCCTTGGAGACCCTTCTGCCCCCCAAGAGCCGATTCTCTGAGTGGCTGAAGTGAGTGAGGAACACAGCGAGTCACAGGCTTCTGCCTTGTTCACCAGTTACTGGGGTGTGGGCGAGCCCATGGGAGCCACCTCTGCCCAGCCCGGACTGGATGCAGCTTCCACGATGTATAGCTGAATTACCTTCAGAGGAGAGTTTTTATGTTGTGATTTAACTGTTTGTTAAATGCAGTCACAAATCTGGCAGTGCAAGTTTCACCCTTCCAACATCAGCTTTCCTCATCTCTTGGAAAATCTCTGGAATGGATTTAATTGTTGGTCTGGGGTTCAAAAACATTTTAAAATAAGTCTCCCTATCACTGCAATCAAAAAATAAACAGAAAATCTCAGACAGGACAATCTTCAGGCCACCTCAGAAGCAGGTGATATGGCAAAAGTGTGTGTGTGTCAGTGTGAACTCGTGCCTCAACATGGGTATCAAAAAGGCTCTTTTTCCCTTAACCTGCCCTGATATAAAAAGTTCACATTAAATTAATTATCTGCAGAGTCTTTGTCCTTCTATCAAACTGCCTTAGATGGGCCAAGCTCAAAAGTTACTGGGAAAGGGGAGAGAAGACAGACTCCTGCAGCCCTCAGCCCATAGGAACCTACGCTGAAATTCAGGCTCAGGTATGTTCTGTGATCCATGTTCAATGGGATGTCAAAACCAAGTCAAACAAGACCGGAAAAGCAACAAAATCCAACATTCTTCAAGTCTTTTATGGTAATGGTAGTAGGATGTGCTATAGTCCTAAATATAGAAACTAAATCCTCTCTGGGGTTTAGAAAATAATAATGAACCAACAGAACTTCATAAGGAAAAAAACATTTCTGCTGTAAAGTTTTATTGTAGGGAACAAACCCCTCCCCTTAGGTTGTTACGTATCAAAATATTGAAAGCATCATACAAAAGCTGTTTTCCCTCTGGGGCCTGTCTCCAGAGCTCTGGTTCACTTCATCCCTTTAAAGCTTCGACTGCTTCCAACTCAGTTACACACCAGCAGCTCACAAACGAGCTCATGGCACTGCTAGCCAAGAGGTGCACCTGTTACCACACCGATCTCTGACACCAAACACAATTTAATATCCACTTCCTACTTCTGCATTTGCACCACATCCACCTCCCAAAACAGCTCAGAGTTTATTTGATCACCCTGAAGGGAACTAAATAATTAAATTGATTTGACTATGCAACTGGATGTAATAAAACCTGTCCATACGCTTCTGCTGAATAAGACTCTCAAGTTTGCTTTATGTTTAGTTTCCTTCTTCTTCAGGTATACCTATTGCTTTGAAAATGCAATTATTGCTACCTCCTTATTAGGTAAAGCTAATTAGTGTGACCACAGCCACATGGATGCAGTAAATCCGTGTTTGCTGGGTTTGGATCAGCCAGTTTTGCAAAGAAAGGAATAGGCGCAGCTGCACAGCTAATGACATTTTCCTGGTGCAGGTGTGGTGGCAAAGCTGGAGGCCACTGCCAGTCCCTGACAGCTGCCAGGAGAGCCAGAGCAGCAGCAAAACCCCTCGCCAGGAGCTGGGATAAGCACGGTGCTGGGGCTGCCCACCAGGATAGGCTGGGGGTGATGCTCTGTCCTAGGGAAAAGTCACGATTTCCTCCCAGCACTTCTGTTTTCAGACCTCTGCAACTAAACCACAGGCACAAGCTTTGCCAGAACATGACCTACACAGCTGCCACAGGCATTGCTAACCCAGAAGTGGTTAGCCATGTTCCGCATGAGCGGAAATCTACCCTAAATCTGCCTTTCAAAAGTCCAATTAAAGCAAAGTCTCCCATCTTAATTTCTAATAAGTTAAACTCTTCGTTTCAAATAAACCACTGGTGCATTTGCCAGCTCCCACTGCGGGCAGGTACCACCTGAGGGAGACAAACCATTGCACTGCGCCCACCCTGGCCCTTCCTCCTGTAGAAATCAGCAGGCTGTCTGCTTGCAGGCTTCCCCACCATTCCCTCATCCTAAACTGAATTTATTCAGATCAATTGGTGGAGCTCCGAGTGCAATGCAATGGCAGCACAGGTTTTTTTTCTGCAAAATTAACCCAATGTCACACTTCTCTCCTTCTGGGGCTGGTACTGCTGGGGAAACACTGCTGTCTTCCCCAGGGAGGCTCACAGAGGTCCAGGGGAAATAAAAACTGAAAACAGCTCTGTATTTGCCTTCCAATCATCCTCCCTTATGCTCCCACTCCATCACACATCTATTTCTATTGGAAAAATCCTATAGATGTTTCTGTGGTTTATGGGCATTCAGGAGAATGGGGCCAGGCATGAGGTGGACAAGGAGGGAGTTTTTTTAACACACTGCTTCAGGAAAAAATAAAGAAAAAAAAAAAGGAGAAAAAAGGGCATCAACCACAGGAAGAAAAAGACTAGCTGCTTATTGCTTTTCTGTACCTTATAAATGGAACAGCAGGGCAAACAGCCAAGAAGCCCTTTCCAAAGCATCAGACAGTGCAGGACTCACTGCAACCATTCCAAAAGCAGAAGCAGAGTTGGAAATGTGCTGTGAACATGGAGGATCTACACAGTGATTTTTACCAACCTGTTTCTCCGAGTGCATGCACAGGAGTGCAGCCACGGAGCCCCTCGGAGCCCGAGCACTGTGGCTGTCCAAGTGCAGCAACATGGACCAAGCGAGCCAGTCTGCAGGCTGGGATCTGGCCAGAACCAGGGCTCCCTCCTCCTGCAGAGAGCAGCTCAGAGCCTTTAACAGCCCCAGATTGCCAGCTCTACTTTGCCCCCAGAAGAAAGCTCCCTTTAACAGAGACATTACAGAGGTGCCCGTGGACACGGGAAGGGCAGTGTCTCCCAAATTACCCTTCTGCCTCCTCTGAGCCTCTGCTAAATCTCTCCTTGCCAACAGGCTCTGCAGAACACTTCTGCTCCCAGGAAAAAAATTTTGGAGATGGTTGAATGAGGGCCTATCTCAACACCTGAAGCTCTTTCACCAATGTCCCAAAATTTGGCCACCTACAGCTACGAGTGGGATAAACACAAAGCCCTCACTAACTTTGCAATCCAGTGAACTCTTAGGCCAGAGTGTGAATAGTACCATGAAAAGGCTCAAATATTTCACTCCTATAAACATTAATGGAGAATATTGCACAGGTTCCTGAGTTTTAGGGCTAAATCCCTCAAAAGCTCTCACTGATGGAGAGGTGGAGGGGTAGGGAGAACAAAAAGAAAAGAGACCAAGACAGGCAAAGAAAATCAGGTGTCATGGAAAAAGATTGAGAGGACCACGGAGCGCGGATTAGAAGAGAATAAAAATAAAAATAAAAGGAAGAGCCAAGTTACCGGGTAACCATCGCGTCCTGACTGCCCCTGTGGTGGGGGAACAAGTGAGATAACAAGTCAGTCAATGCACCCGTAGCACCATGTCAACACATAGCAGCAGGCAGGAAACGGGCCCATCAGCTCCCCAGCCAGCCCCAGGACTAAACTCTCTCCAGAGAAACCTCTCAGGACAATTTCCCTATCAGCAAAGGGTCATACCTATGGCATATTTTCCCCAGATTTTGATCTCATGCTTCCCTTTAGCTACTTACCCAGGCTTCTGCCAATTCACACCCATCCCTGCCACCTGTGCTCAGCCCCAGCTGCCCCTGAAGCCACGGATGTACAGGATACACACTGGATCCTGGCTGTAAGCCTGCCCTGGGATGTGGGCCCCAAGCGGAACAGGGACACCTGAGTGCCGGGGAGAGGCCGGCGAGGCTGCAGTGCTGCTGAGCCAGCGACCAGGAGAGCCTCTCTGCCCAGGAGAAATCGCTTCAAACTACTGCTCCAGCACTTGATTAAATTCTCTTTCTTAGCTCCATTCATCTCCTCGTAGGACGCAGCTCTCCCAGCTCATCTCTAAGCTCCGCTTTGGTTTGCAATGAAGCAGAAAGAAAAGTTGATGCTATGGGGAAAGCCCTTACTGAAGTTGCTAGTAACACCTGTGAGATCAGCAGAATAAAACACAATCCATTCAGGATATTTCACCTTTTCTGCTCTCCTCGGGGGGTTCTCAAAGGCGTTTACAGTTCAAGCTGCTGTTAAACACGCAGGGAGCTACAGCAGTGGAGCCTGCTGCACGCCAGACGTAAGGCAGATCCCCGGGAAGGAGCTGTTAAGTATTAGCTGGTACACAAGTAGGCAGTAAAGCATGTATCTGGTACAGCAATGTCATCTGCTACCATAAACATAGGTTATGTCAGCATGCTGTGGATATACAGTCAGATTCATAGATTTCTTACGGCATGAAATAGCTCTGGCAGCCCCCTTCAACCATGTTCCGGGGTTCTCCCATCTTACTAAGTGCCCCTGCAGCTTTTAATGCCTCCTGCAGCCCAACTGGTTCATCCAGAAACAACACTGACTTCAACAACCACCTATTTAACAAATTACAGTCTTGGGATAAAGCGTACAGTGAGATTTTTATGGAGATGTATGGCACTGGAGCACACAGATAAATAGGAAACACTTGTAACTCCCAGCCCTCACGCACTGGTGAGCTCCCCAGCCAGCATGCTAATACATAAAGTGTTTGCTAATATCTGTGACTGTAAATGTTTAATTACAGTCTGTGGTAAGTCTATCCTTCAATTGTAGAAATTTCCTACCCTGCATGTGATTTTAATACCTTCCGAAACAGAGGTTTTATAGTACCTCTGAGCAGAATACCCTGTACTCACAGACAGGACGATCAATCATCTGACAGCCACAAATCCTGTACCACAAATTCACATAATTTCATATACACAACTAGCTTATGACAGCCAAAAAATAAAATACCAGAACAACTGCTACTAGGGAACAACAGAACTGAGGATATAGTTCTAGCAGAGTGCGATGCTGTACATGTAAGATGTAATCGATTCCTTATGGCCAAAATCAAGAAACAGAAGAAACTAATATAGTTAAATATAGTACTGTTGAAATAAAATAATATTGTGGTTCTGTGGGTTCTAGGACTTGAATACATATTATGTTTAAAGAAGTCTCTGGGAAATGCTGCTCGCACTAAAAATGCAGGATATTTTTTTTTAAATGAACTAAACCAGGAGTTGTCTTTTAAAGAAGGGCAAGGGGAGAGGAAAAAAAAAAGTATTGTTTGTGTTAAATCACCCCTGTGCTTCGTTTGCAATTCAATAGTGCCGTGGGAACCAGGAAATGAAACCAACCAGAGACAAAGAAAAATTAATAGTGCACCATATGTTGCCTATGCCAAATCACATACAGTAAAAGTGAACAGACAGCACACGTGAGGAAGCACAAGGCAAGCGGCTGCATGTGGGCTGAGATAACAGTCTCTGAGCAGGAGCAGAGCCTAAACGGTTAAATAAATCCATTTAAAATAAGCCAAAGTACTTTAATCAAGGTGAAAATGTCTCTTAAAAGATGTACATATGAAGTTTCAAACAGGCAGTATCCTCTTCACTTGTAACCTGCCATTGGGTGAGAATTTGGGTTTTTTAAATAATTAAGCCAAATTGCATGAAATGCAGAAAATGCAGGGAAAAAAACCCCTGTGGGGAGAGGCTGTAGCAGCCAAAGGGGCTCCCCGTGGCACACGCCTGCACTCAGCCCCAGCCGATGTGCTCCACAACCTCGGGATCTCGCCTGCTGATGAGACTGCGATGCAGGATTTGGTGAAGCTGGCGAGCACCCATGCTGCTGGGCAGCAGCGTCCAGCCCTGAGCCAGGCACATGGGAATGTGTCCTGCAGTCAGTGCCCATCGCTGATATCCCAAAACCCCACAGAGACACTTTTATCGTGTGCGTTGGAGAGGCTGCGTTGCAGTTTTTAATTACAGAATATTTACAGGAGAATTAGCTTATTGACAGACTACATTTCTGAATACAAACTAACAAGAAAAATGCATTTGTTTGCATTTCTTGAGCCAGAGTCTTGGATTTATTGCTAATGCTGGGCACAACTTTTAGAGCAAAAGCATTCAGATCTCTTTTAAGAATGGCTAAGCCAAAGCTGCTAACTCTTAAATTTTGCCAATTTGCTCATTCAAAACCTAGCCAAATAATATTTTTGTTCAAGCCTCTCAAGTCTTTACATTAAAAAATAAACTTGAAATAGAAGCAAAAATTTAAAGGGTTGAAAGCTGTTAACTAAACCCATGGGCAGTGCTGTCAATCCCAGGAGAAACAAAGCCACGACGCTGTGACAGTCCCCATGCTTCACGTGCATTTCCTTGGCACCCTCTGGCTTTTAAACAGATTTACAGAACTGGAAATTAATTAGCCCAGGAATAGTTAGCAAATTTACTTTTCCTGAAACAATCCAATTTCAATCTAGTGAGAGTCTATTAGAAGAAAATTACATAAAGAAACGGCTCTGTTAGTGCAACGACAGAGAAGAAAACGCGTGGCTGCAAACAGCCCGCACACCTCCTCCTCCTCCAACTTTGGGGGAAGAAAGGTAGAAATAAACAGAAGCACCTAACACTCATAATTTCTTTTTAACAATGCCTCAGCAACTTGGAGACCACAAAAGAAACTTTATTTTCACACTCCAAAACCAGCAGGAGCACATCAGATTGGGACGTGGTGGTGGCACAGGAAAAGGCACGTCTGAACATTTGGAAAGAGGAGTTGACACATTTTCAACTATTACCCCTTCAAACAACATATTCCTCATAAATTTTCTGGTTGCATTGGTAGGAATGCTCATTATTCTCCCGAAGACTTCAAAGAAAGAAGCAAGCAAGCTACAGCTTTCCCTCTAGCCTCACTTGTGAGGCTACCAAACCCATATTAAACGATGGAAACACAACAGATAAGAAAAGCAAGAGAGAGTTTTAGAACTAAAAAAACCCACTAAAATATTAAAATATTAGTACAGCACTCTCCGCTAAATGGAAGGGGACTAAAGAACTCTTTAAAAGGAAAAACTTTTCAACTGAATATTTTCTGGGTTTAAAATTACTGGAAGTCCCTCAGGGCAGCAAGTTAAACATTTGAAAACTTTCCCTCCTCCACCCTCTATTTGTCTACAATTGTGAAAAAAAACCAACCCAGCAGCATCTGGTACCAATTTTGCTTCCAGACACACCTCTACCAAAAAATGCTGTGCTTTTGCAATGACACCGAAAGGCAGGAGAAGGGGGAAGGGGAAGCCTTAACTTGGTTGATCCAACAGTAAAATCCACGATACTTACTGCAGGTCCTGGAAAACAAAAGAAAAACAAAGAAAAAAAAGTCACTTAATTACAAAGAAAAAGTATAATCTGATATAACAGCACATAGCAGGAACAGAAATCAGAACGATTCAGTACTTGTCAGTTCAATCCCAATGGGATGACTTTCCAGATACCCTTAGCATCATCCGCATCCTCCTGTTACGGGACCATCTCACTTGTGCCAGCAGCACTCATGAGGGCTGTAAAACCACTCTGTTCCCACCTTTTCCCCAGTGTGACTCTGTTCCACCTCCACCTATGAGACCTCTGGCACATCACAAGGCAGTGCCTGCATTCAGGGCCATCATGTGCCACTGCAGAGTATCGCCAGCAAAAAGCTTACAGACACAGCTGGAATTTTACGAGCCAAAAGCAACATTGGTGTCATTTGGTCCCCAGCCCTTCACAATCTCCAAACATGCCACACAGCCCCGTGGTCCTGTGTCACCTCCACACAGCCCTGGCTCCTACCACTCTGCTGTGCTCAGAGCCAGCCAGTGGGCTGACACATGGTGCCTTACATCCAGGGGAAAAAAACATCACACCTACAATAGCTTTGAGTACCAGTGCGACAGCCTGAAGCTGCCATTAATGGCAGTAGAAAAAAAGAATTCCTCTATATTTCATTGTGCTGCAGGGGTCTTTGCCGCCTGCCACACCAATTGCTGCAGCTTTGCCGCTGCTCACCCAGGTTGGTGCTGCACTGAGGCGGACGCTGAACCCCTAAACCTAATGCAATCCATGCTTCCCTCCTGTTACTGAGGCAGCCTATAGCTCTGTTTGGGGCTTCTTCATGCTCCATTTCCTGCCTCATCAAAACCAGGAACTAATAAAAATTTAGAAAAAAGAAAAAAGAAAAAAGAAAAGAAGAAAAAATGTAGGAAAATTAAAATGGAGAAAAAAATCAGCTTGGTTCATCTTCTATTATTCAAGAATATAAAACAAGTAGCATATTTCAAGCTAATGCCTTTCCAAGGTTCTTAAACTTTGTTTAAAAATTAAAACATTGAAAAGCTGAATGACAAAACCCAATAAAAGCCTAAGGACAAGGACTGAAGGTAAATGCTAACAGGCAGCGCCTGCTGCCAAGAATTACCCTGTTAACCTGCGTTTGTCAGCTTACTGTGGTCACCTCTGCACACAACCATGGCTAAGCACCTGGTTGGCGTGGAGGGGAGGAGAGGAGGAGACAACCTCCAAATCGCCCTCCATGCCCAGAAGCCTATTTTCTTTAGTGCCAAAATTCACACAGGCTTTTAGCTCACTTTCCTTGGTTTAATTTCTTATGAATACATAAGTCAATGGCTCTATGCCAATTTATTAACTGAGAATCACAAACCTGATTTATTGACTCGCTTAAGCCAAGCTACCCACAAAAGACCTTTTGTCAAAAAGTCAAAATTAAGTCTTGAATAAGAAGCAGTCAGGAAATTATTTTAATATGGGATTTCAATCATGTACCAATTGTAATCTCCTTGGAATTCTCCTTGGAATTTTTCTCTCTCAGCCACTCTTTTCTCCCAGCACGTGCAGGCAAATGCTCTTTTGAAATGCTTTCCTCTCAGATACAAGAAGCTGGATGGGGGGTCTGTATATGCAACATGGGATGCTCTCCATCCGTATCAGAGGAATTAACGCTAATCTTTAGCAGTGCTGTCAGCCAAATGGGGCTAGATAAATCTTCATTAAGGCATACAGTTAAATCTACTGAACTGATCTTTTCTCCTCCCAAGAACAACATCACTTTCTGGCTTGCTAAACATGTTTTTCAAAAGCCTAGCCACAAGACACTTGTTTCCTATGGAAGAAAGTAAAATATTTTGCAAGCCAACAATAAATAAAGAGGTTAATTGAATACCCAGGGGCTGCCCACCACCCAGCCATCTCCTCAATGTAGGCACATTACACAAGAAACAAGCCCTTTTCAGAGAAATTTGCCAGAATTTACTGCTAATAATTTTGACTAGCGAGAACCAGTTTGAGGACTTGAAAGGAAGAATGAAACCACTTGGAAATGCTTATTATAATGAATAAAATTTGGAAACAACCTCTGTGTATTTAAAACTCTGTAACAAATTTACTTGGGGGCTTATTTCAGAAGGAAGAGAAGACAGACAAAAATAACCTGCAAACGCACAGGTTTTCTCCTATGATTGATTTGCTGAAAGGAGGGAAAAGTGCTCTGCTTCCCCACCATCCATAGCACATGCCACTGCTGTGCTGCTGGGAGCGAGCACCCAGTGTCCAAGCCTGTAACGGCATGGAGATATTTGGAAACACCAAGAGATTCATTGAGAACATGAACAGGTGTGCTAGAGGGAAGGGAAAGTAGAAACTCATTAAAAATAAATGACCCAGATTTCCTGATCGACTAACATTAATGTTAGTTTGTATATCTAAAGACCTAGCAGGTCATGGTGCTATCATGCCAGCAGTACATAAACATATAAGAAATAACGGGTCACAGTCATTTGTTTCCAAGCATTTTTGCAGCTTGGGAATTTTGGAGATAAGCTACCATGTTTAATCTGTAAATCATTTCTCATCCGAGCTTTCCTGCCATGACAGGAGAGAGCACTGCCAGGCGGGGGGAACACAACCAGCCAGACCTTCCCAACAGCCCAGGAGGAGTCAGAGGGGACTTTGCTGCTGCCCTTAATGGCCAAAGCACCCATTCCCAAGATAGCATACGCACATCTGTGGACACCTGAAGATGTAAAAAAACACAATTAAAAACCTCAACCTATAAATACCTCTATAAAAACATATGTATGTGTATTTCACAGAATCACAGAATCACAGAATCACAGAACGTTAGGGATTGGAAGGGACCTCAAAAGATCATCCAGTCCAATCCCCCTGCCGGAGCAGGAACACCCAGATGAGGTTGCACAGGAAGGCGTCCAGGTGGGTTTTGAATGTCTGCAGAGAAGGAGACTCCACAACCTCTCTGGGCATACACACAATATGTACATACATACACACAGTTATTAATCCAGGATGCTATAAGGCAAATAACTAAGCCATGGGCAACAAGGAAGGAGGACAACTGACTGCTGCAGTACTAAGACGTTGCAGAGATCAGCTCTGCATCAGTCTGAGAATGAGTATTTGTCACTGCCTGTTGACCTCAATAATTCTTATCTGTGTCTCAGTGTTTGTGCACATAGGCAATGTGCTGTCCTACCAGAGAGGCTCCTTACTGAGAGCAAACATAGAACAGATTAGATTTTTCCTAAAGTTAAGTAGAAGCCAAGTAACCTCAAGTATAAGCCTACATATATGCATCCCATCGTGAGAAATACAGGAAGCACTGAAAATTCCCCAATAAATACAAAGTTCTGCATGATTTACCCACATACATGTGCACACACACACGTGTGCTTACTGAATAACAACTGTATATTTACACTTGTCCACACAATCACATGGCCAAGGGCTTTGAAAAGATCTTAATGTGTAAAATATGGGGTTAAGCACGTGTATTAAGAAATAACGTTTCCCTGCATAGAAATTGCTATGCATTTATTCCTTAAAAAGAGCTTTAGCTTCTTTCCTGTTTCAAATCAGGATATTTTTGTAAACAGAATAGTTGTCAGAAAAAAAGGAAATACTTTGAATCAAAATTTTGTTAGACGTTCAAATTAAAGAAATGTAGCATAATGTAGATTTGAAACAAAAAGTCACGAGGGGTGGGGCAGAAGACTTAGCCCATTTCAATAAATTCAAAACATTTTCCCTAAAAGTGGTTTTGAAATGGAAAAATCTGTAAACAAAACTTTTACTGCCAGAAACAGCAATTTTGCCAAGCCAATATTTTCTATGAAATAACACTTCACAAAAAAATACCCTTCCAGGCCCATTCATAAGGGCAATTTTGTGCCTAAAGTGGCCAAAGTTTATTCCCTTCTGCTGAAGCAACTCACAGGTGATGCAAACAGGCACTGCCCAATGCCACAGTGATCAGGTCTGGGGGGTTTATGTCCAGAACCAGCTCTTGCGTCATGTGAGGTGGGCAGAGACATAATCAGAGACTTCCCAGGTTTAACATTTCAGGTGTATTTTCTCCCAGGTTGTTCTTGCGGTTCAGATCAGTGTTCGGCACAATCTTCAAGCCAGGAGAAGAAAGCAGCATGCCGTGACGAGAAACTTGAGCATCATCTCCCACCATCTAGTTGTGCATAGACTTTGAATCAATATTTAAACCAAGCAAACTCCCAAATCCTGCATCTGATTCATCCAGCCGTCAGGAACACCCTGGTATGGATCAATCTTTAAAAAAAATAAACATAAAGCCCCGGGAGGGCTGCACGGCCGTACCCCATCCTGCTCACACAGCATCAGCTGGCAGCAAGAGGGGAAGCAAAACCTCCCAGTTCCCCTGCTAAAGTCCATGTTATTTCACAAACGCTCACTACAACAGTTGAACTGTGTCCTCATTGGGACGTATCATGTTAAAAAAATAAGCTAACATGACATTAAACACGATTTTGCCTCTGGCATGGAAAGAGAACTGTATGTGAGCTGTGCAGGCTGGCTGTCAGGACCAACCACAACAGCTAGAGCTGCAAAGCTTTCCTGCCACCTCGCACTCGGAGGGCTGCAAATCCCACATAAGGTTGCATTAAAATATGTTTTTCTTCTTATACACCTTCTCCACAGTGGGTGTATGTCGGTCTTCAACACTGCACTTGCTTTCCAGTTGCACAAGAAACTGCTGATGCTCGTGTGCAGGGATAAGGATGATGTGACCTGGCATCGCTCCTGGCAGGATGGGATGGAGCCTGGGCCACGCTGGACTGAACTGGGCCAGCTCAGGAGTGACACCTCCCCAAGGAGGCTGCTGGTGTGAATTTCCTGGCCTCGTGGTAGCAACTGCAGAATAAATTGGTTTCTAAAAGTAACTTCTTCCACACTGGTAGCACTTAGGTGACTGTCACTGCAGTGACTCCAGCCCTGGGACCAGTGCCAGGACATGTGCCCCGGCGATTTCCATGGGGCCAGAGGACAGTGAGAGTAAATAAAATGGGTCAGATGGAGCCGTTTGATTCAATTACTCCCTGGTTTGCTTGGCAGAAATGCGCCCCCAGGTACCCGGTCTTCATGTTTGAGGTCAGGGAAGAGATGGCAGCAAGGATGACCGTGCTGCCATGGGCATCTCATGCTGCCATCGGAGATGTGAAGCATGAGGAAAGGCTGGGGTTTAGCCCAACCCCCCTTACCCGTAGGCTTAACGTGGGGGGGGGGTGGGGAAATTGTTGTATTTATGCTGCTCTACAATAAAATACACTTGGCCAAGCCCAGAGGCAGGGACCCAGCAGGACCCACTACCTGCCCTTGGCAGAAACTGGGGAGCGGCAATGATGGCTCACCTCTGCATTTTGGCAAGTGCTTTTTGAAGCACATGCAGCCAGGCTTGCCTCACTTCCAAACAGTCTAAATAGTAATTTCCCCCCTTTCCCCATCTCCCAAATGGTTTAAAACTAACCTTTACGGTGTAGTGCCTTTTTATGGTAGAGTGGTTCTCTCTGTGCACTTTCAGGACGATGAATTTTTAGTTTAGAGAAAAAGAGCTGTTGGATTTTTTTTTTCTTTAATTATGTGACTCCATCATGGCAAAAGAAAAAAAGTAAAATTCAGTCTTGGTTTAAGTCAGCAAGTGGGTGCAATTGAAAAGGAACAGAATAATCTCTTAACAGTTTCTCTGCTTCTTTCTAAGAGATACATATTGAAAGTTTCAATACGAATCAGAAAAAGTTTTTCAACATGTCCATTTCAACAACTGCCAGAAAAAACGTTCCCTTTGGCAGTGTGGAGACCAGCGCTGAGCCTCCTGGCTCTACAACAGCATTTGTCTGGAGGCTGTCAAGCTATAACCACGCAGGGTCCCCGGAGATGGACGCTATCATGCTACGCAAACAAAGTTTTATTCACATTTTTCAGCTGTGGTGAAGGAACAACGACCTGGTTTATGTGTGGTCAGGTTCTCAAACAAATACAGAAATATATATTCAAGCTATCTAGGAAAACAAGCATCTGGCAGCTTGGCCAAAACCAATACACAGAGGGATGTCTGCTTTTCTATCTGCAATACAGCGGAGCAATCTGCAGGGGCTGCATCGCATTACACAGATGTGAGCAGCGAGCCCCACCAAGGGTGTCTGGGCACGTTTGTGTGTGAGTGGGTATCTGATGCTGCTGTCCTTCTGCTTCAGAAGAAGAAACCCATCCGAGCACCCACTGCCATCGCATGCCCTACGGATCTCCCTTCCCCAACGGTATCTCACTCTCCTCGATCTTCCTCCACAACCTCAGATAAGTTCCAAGAAGATCGTAAGTTGATTAATGATTGATATTTAGGTCTTTTTTGTTTTGTTTTGTTTTATAATGTTTGTTTTCCTGCTGGCCTTGCATCAATTCCCTGGCAGCATTCCACGTTGTCACAGTGATGCTGAAGTGGCACTCGCAAACATGCCACAGCACAAGGGTGAACGTTGCTTTTCAGCAGCTCTGATGTGAAACAGGGCGAAGGGAGTGAGAGGCAAGGGCAGGCTCAAGCTCGGTGCTACCTCCCAAATTTTTGTATGGGCTAGAGAGACGCCTTAGACAACATTTATGTAAATACCTGCATATAAAAACCAAATTAATTGGCTGACCTCACAGCTGTCCTTGGTTGAACACTGTACTCCACTAAGGGCTTTAAGGAGCAGTGATATTTAAAAAAGAGCAGCCAAACAAAAGAATCAAAACCATCCGGTGGCTATTCCTACAGCCCAACTGCTAGGAAAATGGGGTTTAATGAAGCCAGCTGGCATCCAACACTACCCCTACATGAGTGCAGTGTCCACCCCTTGGCCATAAATAATCCCTGATGCTTCAGGAGCAAAAATTTCTCAGAAAATATATGACACACCATGATATACCATCAGTGGGAGAGAAGGAAAATGCCCGCCTGCCTTCCATGGAGATCAGTGCACAGTCTGCAGCACAAAACCCCTGATTTCCTTTCCTCAGAGTTAAAAAACCCCTGTTTAAAATACTGGTGACCAGAAAGTTATGCTGACGTTTTTGAAAACCCAGCTGTCTATTTGCTATAGCAACAGGCAGCAGAGAACAGCCTCCTCAACCCATAAAAACCTACCTGGTCCCCATTCATTCACTCAACATTCATGAACCTAAGAGCCGAGGAGCGTAAAATTTCATCTGCTGCTTTCCAACACACAGAGGCAGTTGCAAACTGTGTGGCTCTCCAGGTACGTTGCTGCCTGACTGTTTTCCTTGGAAAATGCAATGCCAACCATGTCTCTCCCCTCTCCAGCAGCACTTCAGACCAAACAGCAGAATGCAAACAGCTCCTCTCTCCCGCTCAAATGGGATCAGTGCTTTCCCATTTCACAAGACAGGAAAAAAGCCAAACAAACATACATACCAGAGCCATATAATCAAACAGCTCAAATAAAAATTCCCAGAGAGGCTGGACTGCAGCTTTGCCCAGTCTGAGGGCACCCTGAGCACCCAGGGGCTGTGCCCAAGGCTGGAGGCTGAAGTCTGGTTATCTCTGACCCCAAAATGCAGACACAATCCATCACACATGTGGGACCTGCAGGCAACGTGTGGACACGTCCATGTGCAGGGAACAAGCCCATGCTCACCTCCCATCTAGCATGGCTGGGCATCTTCTGTATTTTTGTTCTAATTCACAGTCCCACTTCACTGTTGGATGGGATAACAGTGGGTCTGAATGCTACAAGAGAGAAATGGAGGGACTGATAAAATGTGCACCATCAGTGGGTGTTTGAGGGTTTTTTGTCTTTTCTGTGGAGTGTGTGTGTTTGTTTTTGGTTGGTTGGTTGTTTTTTGTTTGTTTTAGTGCTTTGGTTTATTCTTTTGGTTTTTATAAAAGCCTTCATATTCAGCACGCAAGGCTGCAGGAAGCCCCCATTCTGCAGCCTAATAGGTGAAGGTGACCAGCACAGTTATTCAAAGGTTCCCATCCAGCCCAGTGACACCCACATGGTGCCCAGTGACACCCACATGGTGCCCAGTGACGTTGCTGGGGAAAGGCGATGCTTACCGGGTTCTCCGCGCCGGCCGGGCTTCCCTCGCCTCCCTGGAGGGCCTGCGGGAAGCAGAGAGCAGAGGGTTAGTGATGTCCCACAGGCAGCGAGGTCAGCAGGGGACTCGCCACATGTCCTTCCCTTCTGATCCAGACTGCCACGTGCTTTCCTCCTTTTCCCAACTACTGAGAAAATAGCAGGTTGCATAGCTTAAATACCACTTTTTTCCCCACAAAATTTATAATTTTGGTGAAAACGCCAAGGCCAGGCTCCTAGGCAAGCTGGAGAGCAGGATTTGAAGTTATTAGTGTTGCCCATGTAGTACAAGTAACGAAGTCTTAAATGGTCCAAAATGCCAGAGAAAACTTTGCAGAGCGGTTGGCAGTCCTGCGCACTCCACGCATGCTGCATGTGGACAGTGCAGTCTTGAAATCATAACGCTTAAAGTATTAAAATGAGGAACAGAAAGCTTTTGCTACTAATCATTATCTGAAAGAGAGAAAGTTTAGTGCAGATTGCTAACACAGCCTAGATCTGATTGCACATTTATAATTTCAAGCCCAGGTTTCAGATATAAAACTTGCTTTTATTCTTACCTTTCTGCATACTGATGGCTAAGTGATCGATAAAATACCATACATGACATAATACTCTTAAATCAAGAAAAAAAAGGCACTTAAACAATAAACTGCTCCAGCACACATCAAGCACCCAGGTCCCCAAAGCCATAACATGTCCCTTACTGATGATAAACAAAGATCATTAAATATTTCTGCACTCCTTTCAAGATTTCCTTCTGCATAAACATGTCTGTGCCCAAATGTGTAATTGCATCTCCAGCCATGGCCTGGAGATCTTCTCTGTAAAGCCAGGATCAACCTTGCAGCGCTCCCTCTCCCCACGTCGCCAGCAGAGATCCCAGCCCTTGCAGGGGGCTACAGGAGTGAATCCAAGCCCTGCACGCTCCTCTCCCTGTGGGGATGGCAACTTGGAGCCAGAAGCCCACAGTGCCCTTGCAAGGGCTTGGTTGACAACACCTATCAGAGCTTGCAAGCAACTTGCTTGCAAAAAGAATAATTAAAATTTTCAAATGTATATTTTCAGCATCCTTAATTCTTGAAACCGCATACATGATTATACCACATTACACCCAAGAGGAACATTTACTCCCTCCAGCCTGAATTCAAGCTTCTCTGGAGGGGAGCCATGACTGATGAAGCACCTTTCCCAACATCAGAAACCCAGATGCAACCAAGCTATTAAAGCTCATTTATACCTGTACCACTCTCTTGGCTAATTGTGGTGGTCTGACCCTCGGGCAAAGCCTAAGCCTCAGCAGGCTGCAGCTGCCCCACGCAGGGGCTGCTTTGAACATCAGCCTTGCTTAATCCTTTGGTGTCTTTTGATAGATTCCTCCTGGATGCATTTAATCCAGGGCAACTCGGTAATGATTTAACTTTACCCCTTCTGCTAGCAGTGATGAGAAAGCCCAGGGTTTCTTAGAGAGGAGGAAACATCCTAATAAAGCTGTAGGAGAGGGATGCCAAGTTTTTAAACAAGTGACTAATGAGTTAGTAGTGATGCTTTTAGACAATTTAGAGGAGTGCTGATATTGAAGGGTGAATGCACGTAGCTCCCACATAAAGCTCAGGTTGGAGCTTTTCAACTGAGAGTATGAAAAAACTGCAAGAAACCATTTCATCCGTTTTACTTACTGTTTTTATCTGAAAGCAATTTGGTCAAGAAAAAAAAAGTAGTATTTTGGAAACAACATCTAGAATCCTGCTGCCATGCAACAACTGAACATGGAAACGTCTGAGGACAGAAAATCTTAGTAGGGGTTAAAAGGAAGAACATCACAGTCAGTATCCAGTTTGGGCAAGACTTGCAAGTTGCACTCCTGTGATGCAGATGTGGGTGAGCAGAAGGACAGAGACCTTCCAGCTCCCTGCAGTGAAGGGACAGCACACAGGAGTAACCCAGGAGTTGTTAACACCGCCTGCAACCTCGTCATGTGCAGATGCGATTAAGTCCATGGTCTGCACAATTGGAAATGATTATTTTAGCAATTTCTAGCCTATGCTGGCAAGTCAGCTTTGGATACTGCTAAAAGAGCTGGACATAAAGTGAATCTGTATTACACCTCTCATTTCCAACTGCTAAAAGAGCTGGACATAAAGTGAATCCATATTACACCTCTCATTTCCAACTCCTTTAAGAGACTACAAAGGAAATTAAGGAGGCTTGAGATTTAGTTTGAAGACAAATGTTCATTGTAAACTGTTACCTAATGACTGCATCTCCCAAGACCTTGCAGTCTGATGCTTGTTCGATATAATTGAGATTTATATTGCATTAATGTCAATTGGGTAATAGCCGAGACTTTTCTTCTAACTGTGCCAGCTCTGCTGTATCAGTTCTGGGAGTTCTTTATTTACATTGTTATGAAAGACAGTTTTGGTGAGTAGAATGAATACAAAGCATAAAGCAGTCTATTTTTAAACAACCTGTCACATTAAAGCTAAACAGCCTTAATCCAGGACATAATATGCAATTTCTGACAACACCGTAACCTTTCCAGTGAGACGACAGCTTTAGTAACCCAAAGACAAAGAAAGAGAATTGCTATTTGGAAACAGTATGAGGAAGAGTTGATGGATGCATCTAAAGAACAGCTACTCAGAAACAAGGTAAAAAGTTCACAATAAACAGACTCAATTGACTTAGTTGTTCTGCTGGGAAGCAGCCACTTCTGTCATCTACTGTGGGTGAGTAAATAAAATATTAAAAATCAACAACATTTTATAGCTCATGTAAAACATTAAGAGCCAAAACCATGTACTTTCTCACACTGCAGTAAGTTACCTCTGTTAGTGTTAATTTACCCACTGCAAATTTGGTAACTACAAATGGAGCTGCCCAATGAACTCTGTAATCCATCAATACCAGGAAAACAGGTCTATGGCACTATGTACGCTTAACATCATTTTATTCCTCATAACTAAATTAAACCTGGTCCTTGACCCATGCTCCCAGGTGTGGGAGGGTACATCGCTGCCACCTGTCCTTTCAGCTTGATGGGCACATTGCTGCCTGCCTTACTGCTGGGCATAAGGTAAGTCAATGTTCATCAAGGATAAAGTGAGCTTGAAATGTGAGCAGGAAAGAGCCTGATAACACAGCCCAGCAAAACCTGACTGAAGACAGCCGATGTTTTTTACATATTATGCCAGCGAAGCACATTTTTACCAAGAACTTCTGGCTCCAGGCTTGTGCTCTCTGTTCACTTACACTTCTACACATCACCCTTTTCCACTGAGAACATATACACAGACACAGTAACCATTAATCTGTGCCCATCTCTTTCTTCAAGCCATGTGCCGCTGAGGCTCTCGGGGCCTTTTGTTTGGGTACACTGATACAAAAAAGTAGTTAGGAATGACATCCACGTAAAAACCTTGGCCAAGTCAAATGAAGACCTATCTAATGGGTATCTCTACATCAGTTTGGTTTGTTTTTTTTCTCCCTTGCAAACAGGACCCACTGAGCTGATCATGTGTGACCCCTTAATCATAAATATTGACCTTACTTTTAAGGCCTTATTTTCTAGATGAACTCATATCTAACTCATCGTGCTCTAACATAGGATTAAAATTTACACCATTATGGAGAGTTTTTTTTGTTTGTTTGTTTCTTTTGTGAGCTTAAAACGGTTTAGATTGTGTTTCTCTTTCCTCCCTTTCCACATATTTTTTCAAGTTGCCTTCAATATATCACTGATTTTTCAGTTAAAAATGAGTAAATCAGAAGATTAGCTTGAACAAATTGGTTGGTTCAGCCACTCTCAGAAAAGCGGATTTCTTTTTTTTTTTTCATATGGCTTCGCTTGGAAGGAAGGAGAACCTCAGAGCAGCGCACTCCAGGGTCTGGTACGGAGCGCGAGGAAACCGCGGCCCCGGTCTAGCCGCCTGTTTCCACACAAAGGCCAATTTACTCCCTTGTTCCCTGGGGAAAAGGTTTCTGGTTCATGGGCAGAAGTCAGATGCTGCGATGCTTGCTCAGCTGATACTCATCAGGTATTCACGTCGAGCTGCGGGCTCCAAGACTGCAGATCTAAGATTAAACAGTTTTGGGTCACAACACTTTGAGTGAACCTTTTTGGCTTTGGATTCCGACGGACGTAAAGATTCAAAGCAAATACCACATGCAGATTGGAAACATGAAACACCTACAGAAGTTTTCCAAATAAAACAAAAAAATAGCATCTAGATTCATTTCAGATTTGGCCCAAGTGCCCCAAAACCTCTCTGAAATCCTGGACTATGTTTTATGTTAGTAGAAAAGCCACCCAGAAAGCAACCCCTGGTTGTTAGCTGAGGAAAGCAACGAATTCTTTTCCTTCTCATAACCTTCTGAGCAGGGATGCACACAAGCATCCTCCTCACAATGTGTTGGGGAGCTGTGCTCCACCTTGGGGAAGAAAACTCCTGCTCCAGGAACCAAACTGGAATATTGTTCATATTATTGGAAAAATAAAGGGGCAGTATTCCAGGTATGTTTTGGGTATAACTTCTCAGGACCTCAGCACTAAAGGTTCACAGGCTCAAGCTCTCCTTTACCTGCATCTGAGCTAAAATGAGAGATATGCAGTGAGAGAAGGGGATGGGGCGCACAGTCTTAAACCCTCCCAACAAAATGGGGAAGAGCAGATCCAAATCCCAAATCTAACTCATCAACACCAATGAAACCTGCACACAAGGTATGTTAGCTCAAGATTACATATTTCAATTATGTATATTTCAGAGACAAATTTAGGATGTTTAACTGGTTTTCTTAATTGTAGCCAACCTCTTCCCCAGGTGGATGCTTGTTGCAAAAGGAAAAAATAAATATTCAAGCTCATTCAAAGAGTGAAAAGTATATACACACATGCTGAAACCAAAATGTAGGTTATGCTCTATCTAAAACAACTGAGATGGTGCTGCCTGCTCAGTACTCTGCATTTCCCCTCGTCTTAAATAATAATTTTTTTCTTCCCTCCCCAACCCCATCCAGAGACAGCTTCTTCAAACAGTCAAGTGCATACAGCTCTTTTGTTTAGTCACCAGAGGCACGAAGATAAACTGAGCTTGAGATATAAATTAAGAAGTGACTGGAATAAAGCCACAATAGCACTTACATCAAACGTGGGATTTTTTCCCCTCTTGTTATGGCTGGTCTCACTCAGGCCATTCCCAGATAATGCGCTGCCACAGCTGCAGCGCAGTGCTGGGCAGGAGCAGATGTATGCACTATACCCCCCTCTATTTTTAAAACAAGAAGATGCATATTTTGGCAGCTGTGGGAGCTGCTATGGGCAAAGTAGAAAGGTTTTCATGGCAGATTTTGTTTTCCCACATCTGCACCAAGACAGCTGCTTCAGTACGAGTCCTGGACCAAGATGCTACCTTTGAAACTCTTTCAGAAAGTATCTATGCACAAACATGCACATGTATTCTGTTTCGTGTTTCTTTATGAGAACAGTAACCATTTCTGTGCATCATACCCATATGCACATATACACTTAAAACACCTAGAAACATTAAAAAAACCCAACCCCATAAGTGAGTCACAGCATCTTTTTTTCAGAGACTTACTGGTTAGTCAAGTCAGGCACAGTTTTGTCAACGTGACTGTGGAAAATGAACACAGATTCCTTCTTCTGCTATGAATGTGAGCTAGAAAACCACGTAGTGATAGAGCTGGGCAACACAAGTGATGCCAAACTCACACTGGAGTCCTTTGGTAGCATTTCGGGGTTGCAGTAGATGATCTTTAAAGGTCCCTTCCAACCCAAACCATTGTAGGAGTCTAAGATTTCACTGAAATTCATCACCCTTATAGTACCTTCAGCACCAGGCAGCTTAAAGCATCATTGCCTGGAACAGACGAGCAAATGGATACCCTCAAGGTCTGCTTTCTCAGAAAGCATTTGTAATTAGGTTTTCCCTTTCCAAATAATTGCTAACACAAAGCTACCTCTGGAAAGAAGAAAGAAGTCACCAGTGACCAAGTTGCACAGAGTTATACAGCAGATGGAGATGCTCAAGTCACTAAATCTGCCCCTACGAAACACCAGCCTGTCTATAAACACAAGGAGCACGTGCATGTGTTGGGAGCTCCTCCACAGCATGAGATAGCTGGATATTTCCTGCAGAAATTAGAGAGAATTTTCTTTTTTCCAACAACTGCAAGACACTTCTATAAGGTAAGCAAGATAATGAAGCACTTATTGCTTCCTTTGGTTTTCAATTACAACCTCACATTTAAACAAGTCTGACATGTTGGATTACAAAATCTGTCCTGAAACATTTAGATCTGACACAAAGCACTTTGGTTTTGATGAATTGCATTTTTGGAGTACGGAAGTACTCAAAGCTAAATGCGCTTTATCTGTAATCAGAATTGGCCATTCCAGAGCCAGGATCCCACAGCAGAAAAATAAAATATTCTTTGCCATTTTCAGTATTAGTCAATATGAAAAAATTGCAAGAGAAGAGAAACCAACAAGTCAAGACTTTGAGAACAGCTGAATAATGCGGTTTCTCATATATCCAGAAAAGATCCCAGTAACTATAGAGAAGTGTATACATTAGAGACTTTAAGCAAACAATCACATACTTTGTATTTAAATGTTATTCTTGCATGAACACATTTGCGGACATAGTCTGTGGTTAATGCCCATTTTGGCAGGATTTTTCAGCCTCATTGTTTCTCAGCTTCCTAAAAAGGAGAACGCAAGCTGCCATGTGCAAACCATAAAGCATCTGAGGGACGGGGCCAAACCCATCTGAAGAGCAAGCCCACAACCATCACACCAATATCACCAACAGATTTTGCTTCCAAGTAGCAAATCAAGTTTAACATTAAAAAAAAAGAAAATCAAAGTTTTCCTGTTTCGAAACTCATCCAACATGGCACTATTACATGTCACAATTTCAGCGTCTTTTAAAAAAAGCTGTTAAATTTTTCCTCCTGTGATCTTCAAACGAAACATTTTTCTTCTGTTTAATCCTCTCTTCCCCCCAGGTTTTCTGCATGCAGGAGGCATTTCCTCCACCTTTTAAAAAACTACCTTGTTTTATACATGTTGCCCCACAAGTAACATCATCTTTATAAAGAGAAAATCAGGAATAACGCATCAAAGAAATACAAAGTCAGCTTCTGGAGCTGTATCTATTTCCATGGCCTGGCCCAGGGCTCCACAATGCCATATTCTTCAAAAGACAGAGCAAAAGCACGTCTTAATGAAACAAAACCCACACAGCAAAATCCCTCATGCATGGGACATACATGGGCAGGAAGTGCCACAGGTAGGGATATTTTCTTCTACACAACGGTACCAGTGAGTTACCACCAGCACACACGTTCCCAGCAGATGCTGTCGATCAAGGGAAACTGGAGACTGCAACATTGGAGATTTAAGTTTTGCTCCAAAACGACTCCGGCAGCCATTTGGTGTTTGTGCACTCCTGGCCAAGTTCAGCAGAAACAAACAGTGACTGATTTTGAAAACCTAATGGTATTTTGCTTCCAAAAAGCCTATTGTCTCCAGTAAGCTAATCAGGCAACGAGCCTGAAATTTAAGTAAAGGCTATACAAACCAAAAAATAAATAGTTTCATTTTATCATAATAACAGCAGTGTCAAACAAACATCTCTTTAAACTATGGCTATTAACAAGGCTGGCTGTTTCAAAGTAATTTTACCCAATATAAAACAACCAGTGAAACTATCACACTGCCTTCAACAGAGTTAAGTGAATTAAGATGGACACAGGTGATCCTACTCCCAAACACCTCAACTGAAATGGATGTGTGAATTTGTGCTGCCCATAATTACCCAACAAGAAATCCACCTTAGAAAGCAGGCCATCTGCCAGCAGCCAGTCACCGACACAAGAAAAAAAAGAGAAAATGAAGTCCCGTCTTGCATATGGAGTGACCCTTCTCTTGGCATTGCTGTTCAAGGGGCTTCTTAGGCAGAGACGGGGCATATGGCTTCAGGATACTGCACCTCACCCAGCACCTCATGCGATCTTGAAGCATGAACACATGCAGTCGTCTCTGACCAGGCAACTACAGCTAATGGCTTTGGATTTTGCAAGATGAACTACACTGCAGCACAGAACAGTACGGTAGATGACTACTGATTGTGTGTTACTCAATTTACTGTTTGTGCCAGTCATAATACACAATAAATGATCTTTTTGACAATGTAATTTAATGGAGACATGACTCAGTCCTCAGGAACTCCCCTCTCCCAGTAAATACGTCAGTGGAACAAGTCAGGAGATATACTATGAGCGGAGCTGTTAAAATGCCACTCAGCACACAGGAAAGGGCTATTATTAACATTACTGTGACTTTGCAGAGATTGGGATCTGTCTGAGGATGGTGGCAATATGCAAAATGATGTTATTCACTGCCAGAAAAATGTCTTCTAACTGGCCATTGGTGGCATGGAAAAGCAACCAGAAGCAGCACAAGTAAAAGCACCACGTGAGTGGGCGATTTAACACATTCAGGAGATAGACCAGGTAACTTCAGGAATTTTTCCCATTTTCTTTGCACACATGTTTTTGTACTGTGCTTATGGCATCAGCGCTCCTAAGCTCTTGAAAATCATAGTTACTTTCTTAGGTAATAAAAAGCTCAACAAGGTAAACTTGTAAATACTACATATATATATATATATATATATACACACACACACACATATATGCTTCAAATATCCTCATTTTTAGTTTCTGTGAAAATAAACATTTTTTAGAACAAGCATGTAAATCCTCTGTTTTGTCCTCTGATGAATAAGGCTGGGGTTGCTCTGAGGTTTTTCCACAGCAGCAGGTACCAGCTAAGGGAGTCACCATCACAAGACAGAACATGACATTTCTTGACCGACGGGTTTTGCTCCTCCCTGCTGCTAATACATTTGCAATAAATCTCACAGGAACTTAATGTACAAGTGTGGTCGTATGGGGGAGGAACTGGACAACTGAAAAATGTACTGCCCCATGTATACTAGCTTCTGGTTTTCTCCTGTATTTAGGAGCATCTGAAATCTTTAGACATCTTTAGTAAAGTCATTTGGAGGTATCTGCCTTGTCCCAAATGAAGCTCTTCCCTAAGGACTGGAGAAGTTTTGATGCCAATGTCCAGCTCTGGAGGGGGTTCTCCAGTTCAGGCTGTGGTGGTCTCACAGTCAGCCCTCGGGAAGAGGTTTCACATGGTGTCAGGGTGACCCAGAGAAAGCCTGGAGAGCAGCTGATGAAGAGCACAGCAAAAGTAGAAGAAAAAGAATGAGAATAGAAGGTCTGAGGAAAAAAGAGCAAAATAAATCAAACACCAATTACATTAATGGCAAAAAAGGAGTCTTTAGGTATATTTAAACATCCCCACAGATCATGCTGGCCTTGGCAAAAAGCACTTTTCTACTTGAGATATATCCTGGAGAACTGGAGGTCAGAAGTAGAGTCTCAACCTCATGGAGACTTCCTACATCGGGGTTGCAATTATTATGGTATAATGGAAAAAAAAAGCCAAATAAAAGTATTTCACTCCCAGAGCAGCAGAAACAACGTACTTTGTTCTCACAAATTGGGACCAGGTAGGTTGGCACAAGGTCTTTGGCAAAGAAACAATTTAGCCTCAAATTTGAGACCAGAGCAATAGCATTAGATCACTTACTCAGACTTAGGTTGTGAGCAGCTGTTTGGCTTTTATTTCACACAAAAGCTTATACTGCAGAAGGAATTCCTGGCCCATACTCAAATGCTATATTTGCTCGTAAGCAGTGTTTCTCATTTTAGTCCTGATAATGCAATGAAATCAGTGATGAAAAATTTTACAGAAGAGATGCAGGAAAAAAAGTATTACCTTTTTAAAGACTTGGGTTTTGTTGCATGTTGGAATACAATATTAGGCCTTGAATTTTCACCATGCTGAAGATATAATCGCCAAGCTTCTCCTCATTTTAACCAAGCATATAATTAATAGTACAATCATCTTCCCTCCCTGATGACCCTGGGTAACCACCAGACTTGCTGTGTGTAAACGGTTTGCTTTCCCACCCATCCGAGTTCCTTCCAACAAAGGAATATATGAACTTTTATGGAGAATATAGTTTCCATTACATAGACAGAACCAACATGTGCTACAGTCATATTCACTCCATTGAAAGAATACAGTGTTTCCTGTAGCAAGTGTGAAGATCAAAACAACATGAACCTTTTTACTGCCACGTCTCTGACCTGCACCGCACAGCTTTCAGCAGAAATATGCTGAGGCAGCTGCAGTTAAAACTGCTATTTGAGATCTAAATGGCCACACTTAAGAGATCTGATAAATAAAAGCAATTAATGACTAACTTAAGAGCAGCACTTGTGTCTCTGTTTTAAGAACTGGGCTTCCAGTCATAATGCTAACCCATGTCAAGTTTGAATCCAATGAACAGGCAGGAGCATGACAAAGACATTAGTAAAACAAATTAAAATAAAATGAAAAAGCACCAGCACTTTCAAGCTGGATGCAGGTAACAATTGCACAAGCCTCAGAGATGAATTACAACTGCCATCAGAAGGCAAGACAACTGAAGTCTAGGATCCCTGGCCACAGAGATACGAAATCTCTCATCGGTCATGCCCAGCCCTGGGTGACCAGGCTGCAGAGATCAGAGTCAGCGTGAAGGAGAACTCGCTCCAGGCTGGAACAGGGATGCTACATATATGGTTAGCAATGAGACAGAGTCTAAAACAGCTGCAGGAAGGCCAAGGGGTGAGAGGGAAAGGTATATTGGCACGTATCGAAACATAGTTGAGATACCAGAAAGCACGCTGACATTTCTTTGGCACATGCCATGCCTCGGAGGTGGCTGGCATGAGTTGTGGAACAGGCGCAACTAATGAAACGGCACCAGCCAACACTCAGGGGTTGTAAAGGCAGGCTCTGTTATAGCCCCTTTCTACCATGTTTTGGGCTTGCTCTAGCCCAGAATTCAGTGGCAACGGTTGTTTTTATTGAAGTGCAAAGAGGGGATGATATACTGCACGCGCATCTGGGGAATGTTTTGGTAACAACTTCCTTTTAGAGCAAAGTCTTCTCCTGGGCCATTGCATTGCACCAAGATGATGCTTCCAAGCGCATGGCTCAGCCAACAGCTTCCCAAGATGCGAGGTACACTGTGGAGCTCTGCAAGTGCACATTAAATTTATGAATTACCAAAATTACCACTGTGATTTGTTTAACCACGTTCATTTGCTTACTCAATGCATCTTACTTGATGGATAGTTTGTTTTATTTGGCTGCTTCAGGATAGCTAGTCTTACAAACAGTCCAAAAAACCATAATGAATTGACTGACTTTGCTCATTTGCTTCTTCCAGATGCTCGATTTGTTACCAAACTGACAAATGCATCTTTCAGAGGTACTTAGACCATTTTCAGCTCCAAAGTTTCAGTTGTCTATAAAGCAGTAGGTCTATAAATCTTTTGACATGACAGCTAAACGCATTCTCTTTTCCCACTTTAAATTAAAAAAACCAGGACTGATAGGAAAGGCAGCAGTGTGGGAGATGCAGTGTTTCTTTTTTTTTTTAATAGCAAAATGCATCTTAAAGATCAAAAAGGAAATTTAAATTATTTCTGATAATCCCAAAGGTGCGACTTTTCACCTCCAGTTACTTGAATTCCTGTCTGTGCATTTTAGAGATCAGCTAAACAAATGTTGGATTGCCAGTTTAACTTACCAAATGATATCCAGGAAAGGTTCAAAGGTTTAGTGGAGATGAGGTATTGTTGTTCTTTAAATACTGAGATAAGATGAAAAGAAAGAGGCAGTTATTCCCAAAGCAAAGCTATCCAGCATGTTACTAAGTTCAGATACTACCATCAGTTTCCACTTGTATTTTAAAGTGTCCAAGCTTGAGAAAAATGGTGCAAAATATGGCGGAAGCAGGAAAAAAGGCCAGAGAAATACAAAAGGGAAACACAAAACACCTGACTTTCTTTTGGTTTGGTGTCAGGGTCAAGCACAATGGTGGGATCGTGGAGACTGAAGCTGCAGACGTGTGGGCATGGGAGAGACAGCACATCCTTTTGTCACAGTAAGAGACAAAAGATTTACAAAACAGAATCAACATTTAAGATCTCACTACCCAAACAGATCAGTCTGAGGCTTGATTGAACCATTTTGTCATTTTATCAGCCATTTTTTCCATCGACCACAATATTTGTCCATACTTCCTCAATTATATGCTCCAGGTACCACACCAAGACTTTTGCTACTCTTCCAAGCCTACCTTGCTCTTAAAGACACTAAAAAAGTCTGGGTCTCTCCCCAGCACAGGGCGCAGGGTTGGCCTTCATCTTTCATCGATTACTGTACGATGCCTATTGCAGCATCTTGCCAAGTTTTAACTAAAATCAGACCTGGATTTAAGATGCAACACAATAAGCCAAATTCTGCTTTCAATTTTGCTTTCTGGATTCCAGGATACACTTTTAAACTATTGATATACTGGATGTAATTTCACCTGAGGATATAAGAGTACTTCAAGTAGAAGCCTTGAGAGTCCTGCTTGAATATGGATATATTGCCACTGAATTCTGAAATGCAGACAAATTAAATCTTTGGAAGGGCAGCTAACCATGTATGAATGTGTAATGGGAAAAAAAAGGATGCTAGTAGGGGTCTACAAGATTATAACATCTTCAAACCACTACTCCAGATGGTATTTTTCTCCCCACAGATGAAAATCTTCTAGCATATCTGATTAATTACACTAAGAATTGGTTTGGTATCATTTCATTATTAATTAATATTCATAATCAGCCTCTCAGCATTTACTGTATATCTGCAACTGAATAACACACAGCTAGTTTGTGTCACAGGACGGGATTCAGGGATTAAGGGAGTCCTGGGCAGTGAAGCCCAATCTGAAAGCAAAACCAAGTCCCAACATTTCCGCTCACTGGAGGTTTTGGAAAACATTTAAAGAATTCCAACCCCAAGAGAAGAAATACCTACAGATCCAACAGGGTTTTACAGAAACTAAATATGGGTCTGAAGAACTAAACTAAGAACTTACATAAAATAAAATAAAAAAACCATTTTCTCCTCCCTCTGTTTTTCCACAGCCTCAGAATCCAGTAAATCAGTTCTGGGTTTGGATTTTCCAGATAATTAGAGAAATAACACAGCGGAGAGCAGGTATTTCACACCGCACAATTCTCTGCCAGTGAAAAAAGCAACCCTAAATTAATCTGATACAGAACAATGACATTTACAGAAAATCTCACCCCCAGGGCAATACAACTGCGGAGCCCCATGTCCCTGGGGAGCATCTTGTCCCGCAGAGGAACCTCCTCGGAGTCTCCAGCCACGTTTGTACATCACTCACAAGCTCACAAGGGGTTGTACAGAGCCATGACCAGGAAGCCCACTGCAACCACAGCTAAAAATTTGTCCTAAACCAAGGCTTTTGGTTGAGAGGGAGATGTTCTCTTACCCAGCGGCAGAGGTGCAATAACCCACATTACCCAGGCAAAAGAAAAATATGAAGAATGACATCTGGTTTCTGCACAACTTGGCTGTCAAACCTCTCTCTTGCTGATGTTTCTGTTTCTTATCTTTTTACTTGTGTTTAGAGCTAAAACAAGTTCCAGCTGAGTGAAGGAGCTGGCTGCCATGGGGGTCAGCCCCGACGGGCCCCTGCATCCAGGGCCCCAGGCAAGGAAACCCAGTGTGGCATTTTCACTATGGCCAGTCTGGTGCTGGGCACCATCCCATGCAGCATGAGCCTCCCCTAACCCTTGGCAAATGGCTTCACTTCTATTTTCCCTAAAAATGACCCATAGTCTTCCTCTTGGAGATGAAAAAAAAAAATCTTACTATCTGTCACTACTCTGTTTCTTCTCTCCTTTTCACAGCTCCCTCTAAACCCCTCCTGCAGCTGACAAAAGCCATTTTCCACCTTCATTTTCTTCTGGCACTGTTGAATCATATGTGTTTACATTTGCTGTAATACCATAAAGTAGAGTAAATCTTGCAAACACTCTGCTTGAATCCATAAAATAATAAATCAGATCCTCTGAGAAACTATATGTCACTTGTATAAAATAGGAAAGATTAAAAAAAAAACAACTACTAAACCCAAATTATTGCAGCTGCACCCCACCTCCCTCCAGCACCTCCTCAGCCACCTAGGAAAGCTGCTATTGCTCTGATTGACAGGGGACATTAACAGCCTGACACAAGCCTGCTGATTGACAAGCACCTTTCCTTTTGTGCCTGATTTTGCTTGGTAAACCATTTAAAACACATAAAATAGCGCAGTTCAACAGTTCCCTATGAAACTTCTGCCAACT
>NW_010192766.1:0-16257 GCF_000695765.1 Mesitornis unicolor | reverse complement strand
TCCTGCTGGAGAAGGCAATTACCTTATTTATAGAGGCTGGGGAACAAATGCTGAATTTCTTCTCCATAATCATTTATTAATTGCCCACATATTGAAAAAAAATGACTTCAGTAAAATAAATAAGATCCAGCCCTCACTTGTATTGCTGCAAGAGAAATTAATTTTGTAGAAGTAGGGCATCCCAGGGCCAGCCCAGTGCACAAGCTGGCTCTCGTGATGTCTGTGCTGACTCGTCCAGGATCTGAATGGGAAACTGGAGAAAGCATTGAGGAAAAGAGTAACTTTACAACTGAAAAAAAGTAAAAATAAAGCCACAGCTTACATATATTCAACATGGTTCAACTCTAAGCATTTATTGTGCTATTACTGTTACAGCAACCAGGAGACTTTTATATTCTTTGCAAAGCACGCGTGTACAAGACTTGTGTTCCCAAGACCCTGGTATTTGATATACAGACACAACAACAAAAATGAGTTTGAATAGGAAACGGATGGACTAAAGAAGAGGATAAACAACAACCAGGGTATGACGATAAATTTCCCCTGGTCGCTAAACTCCAGCAGCAGTGACTCACTTGGGTTTTATTGAACTATTTTACAACCGTGGAGGAGAATTCACTCCAATTGCATAGATAGCACCTCTCTTTTTCAGTTCTCAAATCACAAAAAAGCACCTTTGAAATTTCAGAGGTATGAATTTTGCCTGAAAAAGCACAGTTTGATGCTTGCAGAAAGAGCCATTTTCTGCCCTTTTTTTTTTAGTTTGTGGTTGGTTTGGTGGGTTTTTGTTTGCTTTTTTTTTAAAGCTACAGCAGGAAATTGCAAGAAACCAAAGTAAACTAGACACTTGACAATCACTAGAAAATATTTACACTAATATAACTATAACTGCCCAAAGGAAACAAACAGTTGCCAGAAACACAACTTAAGTTGATGGAATGAGAAATAAACACAAGAATAATGGATAAGTTCAGTTGAAAACTTCCATGCATGTATGTCCAGCAGTCCATTTTGGTCCCCTCCAGCACCGTTCCTGCATCACCTCCTCTCTGGTCCTGCCCAATGGGCTCCACCGCAGATGTGGCCTGGGACAGACGTCAGTGCCTTCATTTAAACCACTGAAAATCTCAAAGACAAAACCAGTTGCTCATTCTTCTGCTGCACAGAGCAAGCGGTGATGGAGACCAGGAGAGAGTGCGGCAGCTCATTGGGACACTGGAGCTTTGCTCTGCTGGACAACACTACGGAAATTATAAGCATTTCTAATTCCACAAAATTCTCAGTTTCAAGCAAGTACAAAACCAGCGTGGCCTTGCCGTTTCCATGCAGCTGCACCAGCAGCACTGGGGAAATCGCTCCTTTCACAGGGGCAAGATCCCACCGGCCTCCAGCACATACGGCCACACGACCGCCACTGGACCAGTCTGCACAAAACCTGAGGGATTAATTTACACCCGGCAAACAAACCTGAATCTCTCTTAACGAGTGTTTAAGCAGAATCACTGCAACACCCTGAGAAATGCCTGAGACACACTTCACTCTTGAAGTGCTGCTGTACCAGCAGCTCCTGCCCAGCAGTTAAAGAGGGGAACCAATGCCCGCATCCAGCACAGTGCAAACCAGCACTGTCTGGTTTTAGCTCTTTCTGACAGTGGAAAACATCCAGATTTGCAGCTATGCATCCAAAAATTTGGATTGCGGTTTGCAGTTGGAGCCTGGGTGATTGCACCCTGCATTTAGGTTTAAACCCTGTCATTAGCACATATGGTAACATGGCAAGAAGGACACAAGCATGGAGTCACCACTCTGGATCCATCCCGCATCCCAGCACTGAGCACTGAGCACAGTCCCTCCAGCAAACTGGAGAAATCCAAAAAGGAGGCCAGGGCCAGCTTTGTTTTGCTTTTGTTAGCCTCATACTACAGGCTGTATAATTTTACTTTTTTGTTTTGTTTTGGTCTGTTTGTTCTGGAAGTGGTGCAGAAGCAGTGACATCTTGGACATGCACTTGCAAAACGGAGGAGCTGCCACTCTGTTCAGTGAAAAAGCAGAGCCCTTTCAGCGAGTCACTGACACTGTCACCATGTGCACAAAGCAAGAGTCAGCAGAAGAAATTAATTCAGGATATAAGGAACAAAGAATATCAGAAGTGCCAAGAGAAATATTAACTTTTCCCAAATGTAAGCCTGTTTGACATTGTTTTAACCAGATTAATTTGCATACAATGCACACATTGCACAAAACCAGGCAAAGTAATGACAAAGCGGATAATTTCAGAAATCAAACAACAAGGCACAAAAGTCAGCTTTTCATCATGGGTCTTCAAGTATTTGAGTTCTCCCAAAGGAAACAAAATGGGATGAAACAAGCCCAGAGCACTCCCACCTTCCGACCTAACCCCAGACAGAAACCCGTGCTGCGCACAGACAGCAGCTTTGCCATCTCTCCCTGCTCCGCAGGCTCAAAGCTCCCAAAAATATTGCAGCCCATTTCAAAATGCCTAGGATGAAAGATGCTTGACATGCTTTCACTCACATCCTCATTTACAGCAGCCCCAGACTCTCCACCGTGCCACACTAATCCCTGATTCAGCCATCCCTTGGCCAATTACCCCAACCGAGCAGCCAGATTTAATCCTCCTCTGAAACGTTTCCAAGCCAGATTTGATCTGCCAAGAAAGAGTCCACATTCCTCAGTTTCTATCACCCTTAACTATATGTTTAGTTGGCTGAATTATCTTAATGGAAATACGTAAGTATTCGAGTGTGAGTGCATGTATCTCCCCCACCTCCAGAGAGAAAACTGCTTTGCCCCACAGCCATCACCCCAGGGAGCCCCTCTTCTCTCCGTGCATGCAAGATTTGCAGATTAACCTCACTAAACTGGACTGGAAACACAGATCATCCAAAGCCATTTTCCTGCATAAAGGCAAAGATTGATTTCTAGACATGATCCACCACTTCCATTCAGGTCACTTGAAGTTTGCTTTACATTTTTCTGGAAGGGAAGAAAGGTTTTTTTTCAGCCCAGCTGGACTTTGGACACACAGAGCACCCCAGTTCATGCTTAGAAAAAACTCTTAAAGCCCAGTGGGTCCTTATTTTGGCCAAACATTGAAAACACCCCGCTGTCCCTCCTCCTTCAAGCTCCTTGGAAAAAGATGCTGAAGGAAAAGAGCCCAACTCTTTTCACCAAAGGATGCACAGAAACTCTGTGTGCCCCCTAACAAGGATGGTTTCCAATAAAAAGTCACGTACAAACAACATCTGCAAAACTACTATAAGGCTTAAACTTTCACAGCATCCTAAACAGCTGTCTGCAGCAGAATAAACAAATATATTTCTTGTTTTATGTTTAGCAACACATTTTATCCACGAGATCTACAGTGGTGCCTCATGGGTGGGAGGAGTGGTAGAGGGGGAGATGGTGAGAGGGCTGGGACCATGTCCTAATTAAAAAAAACAGGGACCCTTCTGTGGCCCAAATTGTCCATTTGGGCCTAAATAAAAGTTTACTTTTTAAAGGTGGAGAAAGCCAGTCTATTCCATTTCCAAGAAAAGATGGGTGACCATCACATGGATTTAAAGGAATTTGTGAGTACTGGGGCTGTCTAGTGAAGAAAGATGCCCCTTACAAGTACTGGCCTTAAAATTTCACTCTCTCCAAAAGAAAATAACTATTTTTTCCTCAAACATTCAAACCTTCCAAATAAGGACCCCAACTTCCCTAACTTGAGGGAGCACAGGTTACTGCAGCCACAGAGGACTCAGCACAACAGGAATTTCTACCCACCGCTAACAAGGGGATCACACCAAATGAACTGGCATCTCCACTCGCCATTACAATGAAATGTGCTCCTGCCTTTCTTGTGTCGCATGCAACCTCCCCCACTAAGTTTCAAATTGTTTTTTAATCTAGTTATTAAATGAAGTGTCTTTTTATCTTAAAAAAGAAGTTTTGTTTGTTTGTTTATAATTTCTTTTAGAGCCAATGTAGGAGGTCAAATAAATTCCAGATGACATCCAGACTGTTTTGTATTTGATTTTTTGTAGTCATTCCTTTGAAATTTACTGAAAGGAACAGAGCATCATGAGAAAAAAGATTTTTAAATCCTTGAAAGAAGTGGCATTACTTTCAGCTTCCACTGGCAACAGCAGCATGGTTACGGCAGGATCTGTGCCACAAGATACCAGCTTCTGTTGCTGAGCTAAGTGAGCAACTTAAGTATTGAGATTTAATACTGGTTTTATCTTTATATTTCAACATGTCTCATAATACTTGCTGGTTCTTACAATGCCACAGACTGGAAATCAGATGGTAACAGAAATTGTATCCATCATATCCAAAGGTATTTCCAGCTTAGCAATTGTGGACATCGGGTTGAGAACTCAAACACAAGCAAGCCACAACACACAAATGTCAGTCTCAAAACACACACATTTTACTACTTAGCCTTAATGCTCATGAGTCCTAATGTTTGAACTCCAAGTCAGTCAGTGGAAGTGCTGCACACGCTTTAACCAAGGTTAGATTTCCTGACATTAACCACAGTCCTAATTCACCGACACAGCTGCCCAGAAGAGGTAATATGTTGCATCTCAAAGCCAGTCAAGTTTCAGCCTGTGACTTGTTATCCTTAACCCAAACCATTTGGCAGCACAGGAACATGGAAGGAAACGCTCTCCCCATCAGGTCTCCTTGACCAGGACGCTCTTTGCTCTATGGCTGACTGACCTTTAAGATTGCACCATGCCTTTTCATGCAACCAGCCTCAAGCTGAGGACCAAATGCTGGAGGCTTGGAAATAAAATATTTAAAAATAAAAAATCTTTGCCTACTCTGTTTCTGTGCCTGTGAACAGACTACAAAGGTTTTTCCTTGCTCAGAACTGCTGGTTTCCCAGCGTTCACAAATTTTGGCCTCAACTGTAGCTACTTCAAAGGCAATAGATATGGCTCTGAGAGAAAACAAAATTGGAAAGAAAAGAAAGATGCTGGCATTTCAGCAAAACACTGGCCACTTAGTGGGATTTCCTTGGGATCTTCAAATTAACTCCAGATTGTTTGAAAGGTATCTCCTTGCATCTTTTTGATGCATCTCATTATCTGTTGTGAATCTCTCAACGTGGTAGTTCTGTCTCCACAAACCTTGAAAATTCAAACACCAAATCAAACTCCCTTTTCCTAGTCATGCAATTTATAAGCCAAATAACTTGAAATTACAAGATTTCATTTCAAACAGAGTCATCATAAAATTAACACTATATCTAATTGTGCATCAGAGATTCAAGACGAATGCCATCCCAGCTCAAGGACACAGATGGATACTGGGAACATAGAAATGAGGGAGTCCTAGCGAGGCTTTGGCAGAGCAGGATCTCCCACCCCAGGACTGTGGCTGCTGTGGCCTCATCCTGCCCCAGCGCTGCTGGGCGGCACACAAGACTCAGTTTCAGCTCTCTTCAGCAATGACACAGGGGTTTCTGCCATGAACAGACCTGGTTTCATGCCACTCTCACCACACTCTTTAGTAAGGGAAATTTGAACTGAATTTCCTTTCCAGTTCCTATTTGCTTTTACATCTCAAGGGCCACAATTGCAAGAGCACAGCACAATCAACATGAGAACTTTGGTTTCTTCTTTCTGTAAAGCATCTGTATGAATACACAGGTAAAAGTGCAGAATTTGGCAGACGCTTCCTTTGCAATTTCTTTCCTGACCCTGCTGAAGTTTCAGTCTAATTGCATCCATGCCCATATCTTAAACCAAGAGTATAACCAAGGAGCTAAGCTGGTACCAACCAAGTCTTTCATATCTTTAATAGCCCCAAGCTATTAATGCCAACAGTACAAGATCCAAGATGAGCCCCAGTCACCTATTCACTGTCTACTCCTGAGATGAGCGTCAGCAACCTCAGACTCCCTCCTGGGCTGCACAGATGACACAGCCAAACCCTCCTTCTGATCACCTTTGGGTGTTCTGATCCCACCCAGCTAGGCAGGAGAAGAGATGAGGCCCTGGGGCACATGGTCCACGAATGGGAGGGAACAATTACTGGGAGCTACCATGAACACAATTTGAGGACGTAGCTCTTACAGAAAGTTTGCCAAATTCCTCCACAATTGCATGCAGCAGGTAGGAAAGCTGATGGAGTCAAATATCTGCAAAGAGTAATTTCCTGCTCTGTGGCGGAGATGGTGCTGACTGGCCAGGCTTAGTGAAACAATGAGCACGTCAGCTAGATCGTAAATTGGTTTAAATACTAGAAAAATTATCTGTTGGCTGGCAGGGCTTAATGCACAGCGAGCTGTCTGATGCAGATACAAATTAATCATCCTCAAAAACAGATACAGAGCTCAAACTTCATGGCATGTCTGCATACACGCAGCCATAAGGAAAACCTGAGATTTCATCAAACTGGATGGATAGCCTGGAGCACAAGGCATCCTTCTTGAGCATTTCCCTGCTGAGCATTTTAAATAGGTAAATGGTATTTTCATTGCTGTTATGATGAAAGCCATTAACTTCAGCTTGCAGTTCCTAAGAAGAAGACTGATGGTGGGGAATCAAGAAGCCATTGCACACCAGTTCAAGTGAGACAACATGAGGTGTGAAAGGTTGAATTGCTGTATCCTTCTTGACTTATATTTTATGCCTGTTAAAGCAGCAATAACCTGTTAACTCCCTGTTTGACTTGGAGAATTACCATTTCAATTCCTTTCACATGTTGTGACAACTGTCTCTTCGCATGCTATACAGTCACAGCCATGATTCTTGCCTCAGAGTTACCTCAGATAATTTACAAAGCCTCTATTACTGCATTGCTCGTTGCTTTGTGGCATTTCTGATCTGCCTCTGAACATACTGTAGATGCAGGCATTAAAATGTTGTTCAATCACTGCTACTACAGAACTTACTTTATTATTAACCATTTGTATTTGACTACAGTAAAAAGCCTTACCTGTGCCAAATGAATATTTTACTTAAAGAAATATTTATAAATAACTTAGTCTCAATTTTCAACAAAGGTTAAATCCGGCATTTAATACTGAATGCTTAGCATTTCCATAGAGCTTTTGATGGGAAGAGATCAAAGAACATTTATACAATATTGTTATTCGTATTTTATAGACAGGGAATACAACTCCATAGCAGTTATGGTCAGGAATAACATCAAGTTTTCTGGTTTCCAGTTCAAAAGCCAACACTCACCCTGGGTATCAGCTGGAGCGCTTGTACTGCTGTGTTCACCCATGCACACGCTCTACTGCTGGCTAACTTTAAGAATCCCTTACATACTCCCTCCCAATCAAACGATAGATACAAGAAAAATAAAAAAGCCTGAAACCAAGGAAATTGCTCCTTTAGGTTCAATTTTCTGCAACTATCTTCGCTTTTTATACTCTAATCTGATTGCTAAAACCTAAGGGCAGCAGTTTGTGAAAAAAACAAGTAGTCTTTTCATATTTCATTCCTGTCTATGTGAAGTACCTCCCTCTCATTCTGTTGATTTGCGAGTGTCATGATGCTGCTTCTGAAATTCAGAGCATCTATAAAAAAGCCAACGTTGTTTTAGGTTGCACTTCTGCCACAGGAAACTGAGGCCAGACAACCGTCATCTTGTCCAAAGTATCAATGCCCAGATACCAGCTAGAAACTGTGTGTGTTTTCCAGTGAATATTTTGACTTAAAAAATAAATAGCCAAGAATTCAACACAACCACTTTCATTTTCCAACTGAAAAGTTGAAAATGTTCTGAATTTTGTAAAAATTGTTTTCTCTCTTTTCTTTCCAAATAGAAAGTGTCAGAGACAGAGAACACTTTTATACAGACATCCTGCTCTAGCGATTTCACTATGTGGATGTGAAAGATCCAGCAAATACCATTCCAGGTGTTGCAGTGATATGAGTTATCAGTGACCACAGTTCAAGGTCCTACCAGCAGAGACCCAGCCAGGTCCTCATACTTGGCCATACATCACATCAGATAGGACAGGTCCCTTCTCCCATCACCATGGGTCTTTCCTCCCCTGGCAAATTTAAGCTGCTTTACCAAAACATATTCCAGGTCCATTGAACACCCCTAGAAAAAGCAGTTTCCAGAGAGAAAACTGAACTTTCTGTATCCCATCCTACGGTACTGATTATGAAGGATATTTATCCTTTTCAAGTAAAAACCAGAGCAGCACATGGGCTGTTTAGAGCATTTTCATAAGATGACCACATTGAATTGATTTCTAGCATTGAGGCTCCAAATGTTCAAGCAGCAACATGCTTCCACATTTTTTCCTCCCTAGTAACGAACATAGATGGTGACAAACATCCATTCTGCATAAGGTGCACATTAAAAAAAAAAAAAGGAATTTATCTGGAGTTAATCGAAACTTGTCTTCATACCAATGTGAAGCAATGCCTTGAGAACAGGACTCTTTACTATGAACATTTTTCTTTTACTTTCAACTGATTATGATTTCTTTGCTTTTTAAACACTAGCTTCAAGCCATATGTGTCTCCACATCAGCTTATCTGCTGCTTTCAAATTCTATCAACCCCTGTTTTTACTCAAACAGGAAAGAATACAGAATGTTCTAGTTAAAGTCTATTTTTGAATATAATAATGCTATGCAAGCCCATTTCCATTTTCTGGTGTCTCCAAACAGACTATCCAAGTTCATTAGAATGACAGTTTCTTGGCAATCAAGCCATTTTTCATTGTGTCCATAGGAACTTATTTCATTAATCCTTTGGCTCACTTACAGAACCCCGTGCTCAGCACCAAACAAAACGACTCTGGTTCTGTCATCAGGTCCACACCTTAGGCATCTTATTTTTGCATATGTTACTGCGGATGGTGGGGTGAGGGAAGAAGTCAAGCAAGGGAAGATCTGAAAGTCAGCCTAAGCAAGTCTTCAGCCTGACCCTCCCCTGTGCTTTCCCAGCTATTGTCCAGGACAAGGGTTCCCAAACCCCTTTTTTGTTTTAATTCAGTATTTGGGTGTAACATCTATGCTTTTAAATTCATCCCTTTATTTAATCATCCATCTTGAAATTTATTTCAGAAAATGAAGCTGTAACCTGCTACTAAATGACAAGGAAAATTTTCTGGAGCCACCTCAGACAATTTAGCCCATAAGCAGCTCTCCATAATTGTTCAACCGCACATTTTCCCACTGCTGTGCAGCCCTACCTGTGCTCTGGATTTATCTTGGTTTAGTTTGAGAAAGGCTCAGTGCAAAGCCACCCACAGGTGATGCTGAGCAGATGGCAGCCATGACTCGCAGCCTGGCTGGGGTCTCCTTGGTTGGACTGTTGAGCCAAGTACAAAATGAGGTACAGCTCTTGGCTGAAGCTTGGAGACATGAGAGTGGTGCAAATGACAACTGCTTAGTTTAAATAATAATAAAAATGCTCATAATAACAATAGTAAGACATACTAACACATACAGGTGCTCACCATAAAACGAAGCTCCCTGAAAGGGAGCGCTCCCCTCTCAGCACCTGAGCTGTGCAGGAACCAAACCCCCTGACTCCCGGCTGGGCACCAAGACAGCTCAGAGGCTCCCACCACCTCCAGCATCCTCACTGGAGACTTCATACTCAATAGGGTTTTGTAAACAGTGCCCCTCTGCTGTTCCTGAGGTTTTATACGTAAGTCAACTTATACTCAAATATCAAACACTTTTGATGCCTCCATCCTACTGAAGCACAACACGTCCTTGCTTTCCCATCCTGGCCAGCAGCACAGCTTTCCCTGCCGGCAAAACTCACCAGCCCAGCCCACCCTGCTTGCCACACTAGAGACCAGTGTGGTGGAGTCACCTCTCCATTATTGTTTGGAGCTAATTAATTCATTTCCAGCCAAAAAGAGTACAAAATTCAATAAACACATTTAACTTCTGGTTTCTTTTGGCACCCTTAAAGAACCACTAAGACGGTATTACCAGTCCAGAGGACAGACCTGAAGAGCGCAAGTCCAGGCTTGGTGACTTTCTGAAGCTGCTTTGCTCTGGCTGCTGGCTCAGCCCCATTGCTCCTTATCATCAAGGAAGTATTGAACCAAGCGGATATGTTGCCTTTGGAAACACATATAACCAGAACAACCAACTTTAGCATGAGATCTAAATAATTTATCAACCTACTCTCCAGAGCACAAGCTCTTATACATATGGGAATTACTCCTTGCAGAAGAAAGAACAATAACAACAACAACAAAAGGATAAAACACTGAAAACTGATCTTGCATTCACATCACAATGCCCATTCCCATCTGAACAGGGAAAACCTGGTCTTAATGTCAACTGTCAACCACCACTGTGACACACTAAGCCAGGAATCAGCTAATCCAACACAGAAGGACAGCAACTAGACAAGGTCCCGCTACACGTTTGCTCAACAGAACTTACGCCAGGAGCGACTTCAAAGTAAAACCCTCCTTGCACAACACGGGCAGAGCCCAACCAACATGGTGATGACTCAGAAAATCCCAAGTGACACCATCTGAGTGCTCCAAGGCTTCCCAGGCTGGGAGCAGGGAGGTTGGAAAGCCCTGGGCAGGACGTGGTGCCAGGCATGCATGGTACAGGGTGGGCATGCCAAGGCTGGCAGCACCAGGGGTTGACAGTGAAAAGAAAAGAGATTTTTGTGCATAACTCCATCATCAATATGGAGCAGAGAAGATCCGTGCTTCCCCCCCCCCCATCAGCTGGTATGAATTCTATAATTCTATATTAATTCTAGGAATTGTATGAATTCTGTAATTTATAATTTCATAAGCTATGGGATTTCTGGGAAAAAAATACTCAGATTTTTGTAGCAATTTATGCATTACCTGCCGCTCCTTGCTAGAGTGAGTATCAGCACAGAACCAGGCAGCAGAAACCTCTTAAGATTTCTGAAAATAAGAAAACCTTTTCACAAGAGGCATCTCATATTGAGCAAAACATACTCATGAGACTGGTCTTTGCAAAGGTTATCTGCTGCAAGAGACATGCCCTGTCCTCTTCCATGCCACTAGGTGTGGGCACAGGCAATGAACTCCTTTCAGATGAGGTCTAAGCACATCAGTTTTCATCCCATACTATAATACAACAGAAAGGGAATTCAATTTTCTTCCCTTGAGCTGGAAGGGAAACATCCCTTTCAAAATGTTATTGAAATAATAAAACATTTCAATAACCATACAGCTGTGGAGCAGCAGTGCTAGAAGTACACACCGTGTTAAAGATCCTGGTAGAATTTTATGAGTCTGCTAAAAAAACAGAACACAAAATCCTCTGCGATTTCTTAACATGCAGACACACACACAAAGCCCTCCCAGCAACAGCTGGTTTACAAAAAAAGAAAAAGTCATACTGGTGGAAAACCTCCAGACAATACCACCAGTACAGCTGAGCACCCCTTTGCACTGATGTGCAACTAATGCATGGCAACAGGCGTCAGCGCACAGGGATGTCCACGACCACCTTCAACGTGAAAGACACAAAATTGCAGAATCCCTCAGCTCCAGGTGCGCAGGGATGGTTTGTTTTTTTTTTTGGTAGGTGCATCCTAAAAGCAACAACTCCAGCTCTCAGCACTGGGACACCTGGTGCTGTAGAAACCCCAAATAAAGATGTGCTTTTCTCAAAAGACTCACAGCTCCTCATTTCACATGACCTGTGCAAAGAGGTGGGAGCAGCCCTTCCTCCTATATTCTAAAGACAGGCAAAACTAAATTCTCATTAGAACCAAGTAAGAGAGGATTATTTCTGCAGGAAACCTGTCAGTGCCCTGGCACTCCTGTTGTGGGGAAGAGCTTTTCCAGCAGCCTCACTTGGCCGTGATTTCTGGTGCAGTCACTGCAGCAGGCCCTGACATTTGCTGTGCCTCCCCCAAGGAGCCTGCCCAGGGAGCGAGGAGCGGCAGATGCCACCACGTTCATCCGCCAACTTGAAGATTTTTAAACAAAAGAGAAAGGGTGGTCTCACCCGAGGGATTAACTGCAGCAGAGAGGTCTCCTCTTCCCCAGCATCAGAGTGTAAGCGGGGTAGATAACATTAACCGAATTGCTGTGATTTCTCAAATCATTACAGCCAAGTATTTGCAAAATAAGAGCTGAATCATCCCAGGGTGGAGCAGAAGGGTGGACAGGGCCCAAGCACTTTGGTTTTGCACCATACCTACACATAGAAATCCCTCTCCATAGACACAGTCAGTCAGCAGAGAAACTGCCTGTAACTTCCTTACATCAGGGCATTCTGGGGTGTATCAGAAGGGGTGGTTGTAGGTCGAGAGAGGTTCTCCTTCCCCTCTACTCTGCCCTGGTGAGACCACATCTGGAATATTGTGCTCAGTTCTGGGCCCCTCAGTTCAAGAAGGACAGGAACTGCTTGAAAGAGTCCAGCAGAGCCACAAAGATGAACGAGGGAGTGGAGCATCTCCCTTACGAGGAGTGGCTGAGGGAGCTGGGTCTCTTTAGCTTGGAGAAGAGGAGACTGAGGGGTGACCTCATTCATGTTTCTAAATTTGTAAAGGATGAGTGTCAGGAGGAAGGAGCCAGGCTCTGCTCAGTGATGTCCAATGACAGGACAAGGGGCAATGGTAGCAAAGTGGAGTATAGGAGGTTCAACCTGAACATGAGGAAAAACTTTTTTACTGTAAGGGCTACAGAACACTGAACAGGCTGCCCAGAGAGGCTGTAGAGTCTCCTTCTCTGGAGACATTCAAAACCTGCCTGGACACGTTCCTGTGTGACCTGGTCTGGGTGATCCTGCTCTGGCAGGGATTGGACTGGATGAGCTTTCGAGGTCCCTTCCAACTCCTGAGATTCTGTGATTCTGTGATCAGGGAGGAGGGAGAAGCTGAGCAGAGCAAAGAGAGGCTACTGACCAGGCCCAGGAGCCGATGAAGCTGATTTCACCACTTCCAGCCTGGATTCAAGAAATCCTCATCCAAGAAGTCTTCTTTACACATCTCCAAGTGCATGGAGATGCTCCAGCAGAGTAGGGAGAGGAGGTGTGGGAGCAGGTTGGAGAATTGCTTGTACCTCCTGAACGTACCCACCTCTGGTCTGAAATTCCTCTGGCTTTATAGTTGCCTCATGTATTTTTGAGCAACATCAGTCTTTGTCTCCACTTTCACTACAAGTCTGTCCTCCAGTGCTGGTTTCATAGAAAAATGACTGCTACCTCCTGCACCATCTCCTGCACTGATCCAGCACAGCTGAGATGCAGGCAGGAGCACTGCAGAGACCTGGCATGCTGGGAAGGAAATGAAAGAAAACCAGAAAAAACTGATCCTGCTTTTATTTAAAAAAAAAAAAAAAGAAAAGAAAAAGTTACATATACAAACATGCCCCCCCCACACGTTTTATTGCAAGAAGTTGTATACTCTATTTCAGTCAGAGTTACAATGGTTCAGTCCCCAGGGTTCGGATTTCCAGATAACTGTTTTAAACTGGGTTTTCTACCCATTAGGCACACAGTAACTAATACAAAGGCACAACACTGCCTAGCTGATGAGCAGAGTCCCACTGCATACTAAAATTCTCATGGTTTTGGGTAGCGCAGATCTGTTGCACTGACACTTGCACACAGAAGCGGTGCCCGCACACCTGCACACATACAGCTTTACACATCACACCCAGAAAAAAAAATAAAAGAGTTCTTGCCTAAGTAGATACCCCAGTTCCTGTCTTTTCCTATGGCCACCCATGCCATAAAACCCCATGAGCAACAAATGAGCCCTTTAGGGCTCCTTTGGGCAGAGCAGGAAAGCACAGGCTGACGCGACACTTGGAACCACAGAAGATGAGCAGGGCCACAGCACACTTTTGGATGTGGAGTCCTGCCTCCAAGCTCCAAGAAACCTCCAAGGACTCAGATACCCCAAGAAACCCCCAAGGGTTCAGATGCCTCAAGAAACCCTCAAGGGCTCAGACGCCTCAAGAAACCCCCAAGGGCTTAGATGCCCATTTGGAGCCACGTGTAGGATGACCACAGCTGTAATCACTGAGTACTTTCAATAAGATCTCCAGCCACCACTTTCAAAATGAAACCGAATCACAGCAAATTCATTTCCTGGCACAATTTTGTGGGAAAATAATAGCATTTCCTTTCCAGTTTTATTGAAAAGTAAGTTCAAATTCAATAGCAACAAATAAACGAAAAACATTCATGGCTCTGGAAGAACCTGCATCTCCTCTGCCTTTATTAACCTTGAAACTGTTTGTCTGCTTTGGCAGTGATACGTATTTATAAAAACAAAGACTAAAAAAGAAGAAACCCAATGAAACTCAGTGATTTATGGTCCCAATAAAGGTTCCAGTTAAAATCTGTAAAACCTTTGCAGAAATATGTAAAAAAAAGCAAGACAATGAAGTGGGAAAACTTTTCTAATGTCCCATTTTCCTCTTAGCTAAGCAAACATTTCTACTGAAAGAATTTACTGAAGCATTAGATGTTCTCTTGCAAAATAAATCCAAGCTACACAAAAGGCCATAGTTTTCAAGGGTCTGTGTGTCTCCTCCATTCAGCAGTCTGGTACTGGAAACCTGAACAAATGACTTTGCAAACTGAAAAACCCGAGACGTATGTTTTTACTGCTCATGTTTCATGGGAAGCAAAGAAGAGAACAGCAAAACAGATACTTTCTGCTAATTTAGTGGCAGGTTTCCTCACCTTGGCAAAGAAATAATTAATATCTCCACAATCCAGACCTCTTGGGTGCAGACTGTATTCTAGAATAAATTAATATAAACTTAAAATGCCTCATGAAGCTGCGGAAAAACTTATTTTGTTTCAACTTATCAGAGTACCAACACACTCCCCAGATTTCAGGATATGCAGTACTTCAGAGAAAATTTAAAACATTTGGAAAATTTAGAGATCAATTTTGTTAGGAAATGCAGTACCTTATTTTTGTATCCCATTGACAAGTTGATTTCTCTTTCCTGAAATTCTCTCAGGTTCCTGTTATGTCTCCATTACTAAAACCCCACTAATCTGCAGTTTATATTAAATTCTTGTTTCAGGTGCTTTTCCTTAGCAATCCATTAAATAACATTAAATGTAATTTTGGAGTTAGTTCTTTCAATTGTCAACATTATTTTCTTTATTATCCCAATCTTCTCCTATTTTGCATGTCAGTCATCTACATCTAATTCTTTTCAGCTGGAATATAAAAATTTAATCTATTTCAGTGTAATGACTGTAGGCAAACAGAGCACGGTTCTGTTTCCTATTAGCTGACATTATAATTTATAATAGATAGAGTTCACCCCCGTACACACACACACAAACAAGTGTATGGACTGAAGGAAGAGCCACTTTTACAAAGTGCAGGACAAATGAACGATGCAGAGCAACAGACTCTTTTGGCACCCAAAGATGTCTACGCTCTGATCCAAAAGCTTTAGAATCCTGAGGGACCCTAATTTCCACTCCAAGCAGCTCACCCCATCCTGCACTCAGGGCTGAGGTTGTGGGTGCAGATGGGCACAGCCCCCCGGCTTTGCACCATGTTTTGATGGCCTCTCTGTTCCACCACGCACCTTCCCCAAGCCACCAACCCACCTGGCATGAAACCACCCCGTACTGCTCACAGTGTGTACGTCCCACTGCAATGCTCACCGCAGGCATCGACTCCTCGTGGCAGGAACAAGCATTTATTCATCATTGGTATCTAAGCAGACTTCAAGGTAAATGGCCAAATACATCCCACCTCTAATCCAACAAGTGCTTCTGCAGAGCCAGCCTTGACCATCACCGCTATCTTTCAAAGGCCTGCTTGCTTTGCAGTTAAGACTTTGATAACCAGCTTCAAAAATTCAGAGCCTGGACCAGCAACAAGCATCTGTGGTTATCCAAAACCATATTAAAAAAAAACAAACCCAAACCATCAAAACAAGCTGCCATTTCTGAAGTCTTGATCTGGCTTTCAGGACATGCCCCAGGAGTATTTCACTGCCCATGAGCTTGGCCAATCCTGCACCTCATTAGATTTTCCAAGAGGGTTGGAGAAGTCATCAGCAAAGGAAAAACACACAGTCACAAAGGCACCAAAATAGCTTGCTGATTTTACTAGCAATATGGAAAGACTTCACTAATAATTTTTTTCTTTAAGACTCCTTTACTCATCACTGGCTACTTTCAGGTGAAGGTATTTCTAGGTTTTTTCCACTTCAGAAGATGTTGTTTCTAATTTCCTACATCAGCCTTCATGCCAGCAAATTTGGAAATATAGGAAACAGATCCTGTGTGTGTGTGTGTATATATATATA
>NW_010192765.1:0-9263 GCF_000695765.1 Mesitornis unicolor | reverse complement strand
TGATAGTACACTCAGTTCCCTCTTCCAAGTCATGGATGAATATACTGAATAATACTGGCCCCAGTACTGACCCTTGGGGCACTCCACTAGTTACAGGCCTCCAACTAGACTCCACCCCACTGACCACGACTCTCTGGCTTCTTTCCTTCAGCCAGTTCGTAGTCCACCTCACTACCCGTTCGTCCAGTCCACACTTCCTCAGTTTAGCTGTGAGGATGCTGTGGGAGACTGTGTCAAAGGCTTTACTGAAGTCAAGGTAGACCACATCCACCACTCTGCCATCATCCATCCATCTTGTTATATCAGGATCAGGACACAGAGACAGGATCAGGCACATAGATTCAAGGAACTGATGCACAACAAAGAATATTGGAGATAAGCAAAAATGATCAGTAAAATAATCACATGTCTTAAAAACACAGATTCAGTTGGGTCAAATATCTATCCAATACCATGTCACTAAGCTTCTCAAAGAGACTTGGCAATATTACTAGGCTGGCAGCCCAAGTGAACTGCCACTTTCAAGGAAAGAGACATCAGACTGTCATGCTGCAAACCTTGATATGATCCCTTCCAGAAAATAGTTTTCTGGTAAGCATGCCAGCAGGCCAAACATGCAACATAATTTTCAGCTCTAGATCTCATTTAAAATACCAAATATCTTGCAATACACAACCTATATCACTTCTCTGTTTCTTTCCTCTCCCTCCAGCTCTGCTCATCATAAACACTTCCACTATTTTGTGAAGATTTCTGTAGCATCCTCCTTCATGCAAGCTTGGTAATTTTGGAGATATCAAATGGTATAGTAAAAAAAAGGGCATTATTTGTGACTGTTTTATCACAGGAGTAGAATGAAATTGCTCAGTGTGACATTTGTACACATCTGTGGATGTCTTTTCTTTCCTGTCAGAGATAGTATTTTTAATGGACCTGTAACACTTCATAAAATTAAGAAGAGTTAGAGGAGAGTATTTTATACATTCAGAAAAACTCCTTGAAATGGTTTGGAATCCCTTTTTGTATTTTACTTAGCAACTACTGAGCATCTTGTAGCTTGCCTTATTTTATTATCAGCTGGCTTCATTGAGTTCGTGTGTGTGAACTGTGTGTGAACTCTACTGTGAACGGTGAAGAAGAACTCTCCAGGGAATTGCACATATTTAAAAACAAATAAAACATGCATTGAGCAAAGCATAAGAATGACTGTGACAATCCAGTTGTGTCTAGGGATTGGGAGAATCCAGGAAGCCAGTTCTGAATGTAAGAATTCAAGCTGCTAATATGTGTCTTTCAGAAACAGCTGAACATGCAGAAGTACAGTACTCAGCTGGAGCTTGATAAAAGGACATAGTGTAGCCTAGATGGTAGAGTATATGTCAGATGTCCTTAGGTCAGTATGTAAGTGATGGAAATCTTCCAGTCAGGAAATTTTCTGACATGAAATTGTTGAATACAGGGCTATATAAAAGGGATGACACAATCCAAACCACATTGAAAGAAAAGTCAAGAGTATCTCTATGAGGAATACATGAAGATATTTTTATGTGAAAATGAAGGACACCTTATTTTGGAGACTTAAGCTGGAATAACACAGTTCATAAGCAAAGCCTGCAACATGTTCCTTTTCTCTTTTCCTACTTAGCTTCGGTTCTGCGATTAAGAAACAGATATTCCATATACTTCTCCTAGCTTGTTACACAGAATTCAGTCAATAAGAAAATCAGAAAACCATTTGGGATTAAACACAGGAGATTTTAGCTGCTGTAGTTCTTGCTTCTACTTTCATCAGATGCACAGAATAAGATGAGAAGATTAAGCTGTTGTCTACATTCTCTGTTTTCCTCAGTATGGACTGAATTGAAGCTTAACATTTTTGGATTTTTAAGAACTTAGAATACACAGCAATTGCTTTTCTTCAAAACTTTTCACCTCATAACAATTACAAACTGCTAATATATTTAACTAGCTGTTAAGCATATGTGATTTCTCTAGTAAGCTTTGGCTTTTGCAGGTTGAGACAAGGAAGCATTTGTGAAAATAGTGCCTGAAAGAAAGAGCTAGTCAAAAAGCTCCAAAAAGATAAAATGTTCTTTAATGGTAAAAAAATAACAATACATTCAGCGATGCTAAGTGGTTCTCTGCACTGCCCTATGTAATGTTTACCCTTGTAAGGGGAAAAATATCTTCACTCTCAAAAGAAACTGAATTATCAGGGTTACCAGAAAGTGCTGTCACACAGTTTCAATATGCTAAATGTGATCACTTGTGCTTAGGCACCATGTACCTAAGTGTGGAATATAATTCTGGCAGTCTGAATAGAAGATGGGTGTTCAGATTTGCTTTGTTTTGAAATGATACCACCTTCCTCTTTCCCACCCCCTTACCCTAACTCTTAATGTTCTTTCTAGAAAATATTGACATCAGTGTTTCCCCACTGCTTACATGAAAAATGTTATAATCTATAAAATAAAATACAATTAGAACATCACAAAAAAGAAACACTTTTAAAAATGAAACTGTGAATATTTTAATTCTTAGAGTAGCATTATCTTTATACTGCAGAGATCTTAATTTAGAACATGTACAGTTGCATTACATTCTCTTTTTATGGAGGCACATGAATTTGAAGTACATTTCTCCTTTATTGTTCCTGATACTAAAAGCTTGATTATTTGAAAGGATTCTTAGACACATACCTCTTAGTTGAAATGAAACATAGTGTATCTACTGTAGATCCATTAAAATATTGAGCAGAAATATGAGCAGAACTTTTTTGTTTGTTGTGGGTTTTTTTTTTCCCCTACACTGCTAATTTGACATCTGAGGTATCTCCCTCCCCCCCCCCACACACACATTTAATCTGATTAGCAGGCTACTGATGGACATTATGAGAGGATAAGAAAAGACAGATGCACTGATTAGGAAGTTAGACATTGCACGGTGACATTGCCACAAACCTTATGTCTCTCCTAGCTTAACTTGCAGCATTCATGAGGACCATGTCAGTTGGATGTTTTCAGTGTTCAAATACACCATGCTACAGGCAGTCCGTGATACGAGCACTTAGTTATAGCTAAAAGAAAACTCTCACATCCTGTACAAAATGACACCAAAGTTGTCACTCTCTAGGTTAACAATGACAGTGGGTATTTAGCTACAAGAATTTTTCTGGCTTGCCATCTGTCATCATGTTCTGTGCTTTCACTGGCACATAAAAGCTGATTAGTCCACATCAGCAAGTGCTGCTTTGAAGAACAAATTAAAATACACCTAAAGTTATGTAGTTCTTTAATTGCTTTCCTGGAATGTATCCAAATTAGAATATGTTTGCCTGGATAAAAATGATAAAAGAATCATCCAAGGGACAACCAGCATGTCCTCTATGCTCCTTAAATAACTTCACAGGGCCTGGTCATCCTAGTGGGACAAGATAATGTTGCTTAGCACTAAACTGTATCTCAACGTGTTGTTAACATTAAAAGAATCCATATAGTTTTTACAAATGTGTATACACATGCACCCCATTTTCCTTCCCTGTGCTTATGTAGGATCAAAGTGTGTGACAGCTTTACAATTCCTATCTATGCTTATCTGCAAATACCTTTCAAGGCAGAAACACACTTTAAAAAAAATGAGCATAGACTGGAGGGCCAAAAGATTGTGGTAAAAAAGTATGTTTTCTCTAATGTACTTCTCTTATGCTTATGAATTTTATACTAAATGGATTTCATCATATTTAAGAATTATGGATCCAATTCAGCTGCTTACATGAACAAAAATATTCATATGCTTTGAATGATATTATACTTGACTTTTTAACGTGTAATATTTTCTATTGGCCAAGTAGACACAAGGATCCTAAGCCAGACAGTAATAATAATAATTAAAAAAAACCAACAACAAGACAAATAAGGAATTTGGGCTATCTGTACAGTATGTTTTTTAAGCAGTTAGCTGAGCAATGCCTTACATAAATTATGCATGTATATATTTTAAATAGTAAGCACATAGTATTTCTATGGAAAGAGGGATAATATGATAATAATGTATACCTAACTCATCCTTTTTTCTGTTATCCCTTTGATTTTGATCAAATATCTAGCACCAGTATTAATTATTAATTTCTTATTTTTTATTTTATCCTTGTAGCATGAAATCACCATGGTAATTGCACTGTTAGGCTTGTGTTTTAGAAAGAAGGTTGTTCAGAACACTTTTTCTTTTGATTTACTATACAATGGCAGAAAATGCAAAATTAGTATGTCCTATATTTCAAAGACTACTAAAGATGTCAATAAACAAACACTGGAAATAAGTCTGATAGAACTCAGAAATTAATCTACAACTGATTTAATTTCAAGTAGAAAAGAGAAATGTTATAAATAATGGGACCTAATTGGTCCAAAATTATTATATATATATATGAAAATATATATGTATATACATATATAAACATACATATATCTATCTATATATATATTAGTGTGTGTGTGCGTATGTCTTTCCCTTTCCCAAAACATAAGATACTTGCCATTCCAACATATCCACAATGTCACTGTATATTTATATGAATGTCAGTACCTTTGTAGTTATGCCTTGATTGGTTCTATGATATTCTGGCAATAAGCTGTAGCAAAAATACTTTCATTCCTTATAACCACCAAGATAAAATATTTTAAAAGCATGGCTTTCAGTACTTAGCTGCTGTTTGCAGTCAGTGCAGAAAGCAGCACCACACCTGGTCTGCAACTGTAACACAATGATCAGGCATACGTTTATTATTTAGTGTTTTACTTTGGTTCTCTACAAGATACTTGATTTAATGTCAAGATTGCTTAATTTAATTTTCCAGTCCTTTAGAGTATAAACTTTGACCATATTTCAGGTCTCTTCGAGCAATGTTTTGACAAGTATCTATTCTTACAAATACTTGGGTAAAATACTATATTCATGTCATTTGGGTGTCAGGCACTCATATTTTTTTGAAGCAGCTTCAAGGGTGTGGTGTTTGCTCAGCTTCAGTGTGTATACCAATTAAGTTTTCCTTTCCTCCCTCCTTCCCTACTTCTTTGCCTTCATCATTCCTTTCTTTCTACATGTGCAGGGTTTCAAACAGACATCTAAGAATGGTGATATTAGCTCATTTCATTACATTCAGTCTTTGTGTTTGAATCTCAGTGGGAGGCTAGATGCAAGATGGAAGTGTTGTAAGGGCTTCCAGGATATATCAGAAACAGATTTTTTATTATTCTGAGGTGGTCATGATACGGATGAGCACATGGAAGTGTTATTTAAACAAAAGTATTTTGGTAAAGTCTATTATATTAAAACCTTGTACTGGTTTAACCCTCCTGGTTCTTTCTTGTGTTTATGACACAGTATGGACTTAACATTCTGTTGGTTCATATCCACCTCTTGAAATTAATTTCTATGCCACTAAAATAATGAACTTTAAGTTGAAAACATGCAGTTATCTCTTCACTGAAAATAAGAAATATGATTCTCTTGTTTAGTGTGTTGCAGATTACTGCTAGCCCAATTCAGATTAGTTATCATTGCTAAAAGAACTAGTCTGTGCTGTGAACTAGAATTGGGCTGTGAAAGATGCTCATTTGGCACCATATGTTCAAGACAACATAAGTCTCAAGATTAAATTCTGCTGTCTCCCCTTGGCCACCACCTCATTAAAACAAACCATGTTTGCATGCATCATCAAGGGCTCTTGCCAGAAACAGTGCAGTAGCATTCTGTAGTTTGTCTGCCAGACACCCAAGATAAATAATTTCATTTATCTTGGTAAAGACAATGTATCCATCTGCACAGCAGCTACAGCAGTTCTCCCTGCACTTCATTTTCAGAGCTCCTTGCATACTGCTTGTGTATGGTCTCATACAGGGAAGCAGCTCAAGGACTCATACATCTATTATCAAGCTGACTTTATAAGTCTCATTTCAGTTCAGCATTTTAGTATTTCGTGAGTTTAAAGATTTACTTTAATTAATGAAACAAATTACTATTATTTTGGAAACCACCTGTAATATTTGCAGGGATGAGGTGGCTATAGGCCATGTTCCATCTTCCACACCCTGTACATCCTTTTATAAATAAGTTATGAGAGATCACCTGAATTATCCATAAGATAACAGAAATAGGAAGAGAATTATGATATCTGTCAGTTTCTCAATAGTTCACAAGTATGTCAGTTTTTCATTCAGTTCTACAGACAAAAAAAATTGAAGGAAATGCACCCTGTAATATTTACCCTGTTTAGAAACAGTGTGCAGTAATAAACATTAGACTTACATAAATGCAAGTAGTTGTGAGAGTTTTCAGTCAGTAAATAATGCTTGGTTTCAAAGTTCAACATATGTGTTTAAGGCTCATCTGGCCCTCTGACTATGTTGGCCAGTTCTTGAACAATATATTTTAGGAGCCCAGTTTGCTTCAAGAACCTACAAAAAGATGCTGGGGGAAAAACAAAAACAACAAAAGAACCCCAAACAGCAACAACAACAACAAAAACCCAACCAACAAACAAGCAAACAAAAGCCCAAACAAACAAAAAAGAAAACTACAAAAAAATTCCCAAAACCATTTTATGGTGCCGCACAGAGAAGGTAATCTGCACTGAAGAGAGGGCTTGGAGTAAATTAGTTTGGTGATATCCTGCCACATGTATGATGATGAAAATTAACAGTATGGCTGGGCACAAGCTGGTGTTGGTTAACCTGTAAACTGTTTGAAGCAATAAAAAAGGTCATATCTCCTTCTCCAACCGTCTGTCTACTTTCTCTCTGTGAAGCTCTAAGTTTTCCATTTTCAGTTTCTTTCCTACCTGACAGATCTTTTTTTGAGAGTTCTGCACAATTCCCTTCTCACATCTTACTTGTTTGAGGCATTTGTAGGGTTCATGTAAGAAGATGTGTGAGGTGAGAAAGGCAACATACACCTTCAATGTGCACGGAGTTCCCTGATCTGCACTGCCATCACATCTGACCCCTTCTGAATTCCCTGTTAAGTTGTATGTGAACATATTGAAAAGCAGACCAGTCTGACTCATGACATTCGGGTAGGTTAAGGGTTGTCTTGAAAAGAAATGGCAGATAATAACTTCATGGTAAAGTAAGTGGACATGTTTGTATACCTAGAGGGCAGTTAGGAGAGGTATCTGTCTCACTGAGGACAAGGCAGTGGGTCTACATTCTGTGCAATGTTTTTCCTTCCATCTAAAAATTTCCACCTAAAGCCAAATCAGGAGTACTCTACTGATGAGGAGAAAACATTCTGCTCATATGGCATCACCTCAGGTTATCCATAGCATTGTCATGCTGTGATAGAACAAAGCATTTTGCTTATAAATCACTATTTGTGCAGTTATAATACCTTTGTTTCAAAGGTTTAAGCCCTTCTGGTACACAGAGACGAGAGGTTTACTAACCTCACTGAATCTAACAGCAGCAAAAAATAAGGAGTTGTAACTACCAGATTCAACTTATTTTAATGAGACTTATTTGACTGAAAACTTGTGTTCCACTTGGAAATTCTGCAGCAAGAATATTTTCTTATTTGCCTTTTTTCTAATACTTAATAAAACTTGCAAATATATTCAGGTTTTCACAGTATGACTCCCACTATTTTACATATAAAGCAGACCTATTCATTTATTTGTTTATTTTAGCTTTCCCTTGTCTTTGTTTTTCTTTTTGAAACACTGCACCATTTAATATGGCATTATTATTTCTGATTCAGTTCACTAGATATATGATCACCCCAAATTAAACTTTGTTATTAGCGCAATAGTACCTTTTAATTGTCTTTTTTGGGATCGCTTTTTATTTTAAAAAAATATCCAAAAAGTATTAACATGTATTAGTCAACTACACTAGTTTTTAAGTGGTGTCAGTGTGACTCAAAACTGTAAGTAATAATATGTCCATATGTTCACATAATCTTACTGATAAATTAACTTGCAAAAAACCTCTTCCTTCCTTTGCATAGCTAGTGCTTGGCTGAAAACATCAGTCAGAATCTTTTTCCCAAAAACATGTATTTCAATTGAATTTTAAACAACTGAATATTTTAGTTGAAGTTACATTTTTATCTGAAAATATTTAAAACCTCTAGAATTTTTATTTTTAATAAATTATTATTTATTACCTCTGCTGCCCCAAAATTTCCTCTGGAGAAAAAAACTAAAATAATTGGCAGGTATTACTAGTTACTACTATTTTACTACTTAAAGTTAAGAAATTAGGTTTTATGAAAGAGACAGCAAGAACATATTAAAGTATTCTAATAAATTAATGAGTCCCAAGGGAAGTCAGGTAGTATATTTACTTGAATACAACCCAGGATTATACCAGGGAAAAACAGTTTAAGAACCTTTAGAAGTGTGGCTGAGAGAAGATATTCAGATAACATATAAAAAAATCCCAAAAAACCACACAAACAAACGAAAGCAGAGAAAGAATATAAAGAAGTACAAATAATTATATATAAGTAATTATATAGAAATGCACCTGTTAGACATGCAAATCATCATGAGAAGAGAACCTGTAAATCTAGGATGCTATTAAAAACTCTCTCCTCATCATCTTTCTAATATTAGTCATCTAACATTATGAGACTGAATCAAATTTCATGTCTACAAACAGCTGTTATTTGTAACTTGCTTATACAGAGCTGTGCACATCATTGTGGACGATTAGGTAGCTCATGTACCTGTGATGACGAACTGTGGGACCGAGGTTGTGCTAACCCCTTATCCTGGAAAGCTAAAGAAGATGTTGATGGAAGGGAGAAATAATCTGCACATGTACTTCTGTACTGCATTTCAGTAGAAATTTTCATTTAATATCTTTTTATCCTTAGGACAGATATCACATTGGCCCTACGCAGCTGAGCCAAAGGTCTGAGGCACTCAATTGAGAAATGATAGCCCTTGCTTCTAGGACTTCAACTCCTTTTTTGCTTTGCTGATATGGAGAAGTCCAAAAATCCCTGGAGCAATGATCAACTCCAGGTTCCTAGCATTGATACAGTCATAATAAAGACAAAATTCTCTGAAAGCCTTGCAGGGCTCAGTGGCAACAGGGCTTTAAAGATGCACAGAAGTAGAAATGAAGCTCCCAGATTAACTGAGAAAAATTTTTGTCACATATTTTCCACTCTCTTACCCCTAACAAAATCCATGTGATAAAACAATATTTTCAGAATGAAAACCTACATAATTGTTATGGTTTAAGGGTTACCAGTCTGAA
>NW_010192764.1:0-777 GCF_000695765.1 Mesitornis unicolor | reverse complement strand
AAAATCAGATGCTAGAAGATGCAGAGACAAAGTCAAGAGGCCTTTGTTGTAGAGAACAGACATCTTGCAGCAAGAATATAAAAAGTTTCCGTCACGGATTTTTATTTTTCTCCTTAAAAGATGTTTCAGGAGTCCCTTCAGTCAGATGTATTAGTTAAAGGTTTTGGCAGGCCGGGCTCGTTCTCCAGTTGTGTAGCTCTCCATGCTGTCAGCTTTTCACGGATAAAAAGTTACTGGATATGCTTGCAAAATGCGAGGAAGGAACAGAGTCTGATTTCTTCCTCCAGACAGCTGCAGAAATGGTGGCTGAAGGGCAGGGGACAAGAATACTGAAGTTTGTATAGAAACTTGAATTCCCATGAGGATATTCTCTGATGGGAAAGATGTCTTTTCTACTTACCCTATTGTTCTATTAGTAAAACCTTCAAATGTTAAAACAAGCTGTTCTTTTTCTAGCCCTGGCAGACCCAAATGCATCAGCCGCCCAGCAAGCAGGCCTTCAGCAGCTTCTCACTAGCTTGGCTTACTCACCCTTTGGAGATTCTCCACTCTTCCGAAACCCCACCTCAGACCCAAAGAAGGAAGAAGAGGTAAGTGCACATAAACACGACACTCACTTCCTGGGAGAGACTTGAAATTACTGTAATTGGTTTTGTGCTCAGTGTCTTCACTTAATTACGCAGTGAGCAGCACAGTACGTTCTCATCTATATGCTCCTACCGGTGGTGTGGTGGCTTTTTGTGCTTTCCCGGAACCAAACCGCTTATACTGCATCTT
>NW_010192763.1:0-10920 GCF_000695765.1 Mesitornis unicolor | reverse complement strand
CCCTAATGTTCTGTGATTCTGTGATCTCTCTCCTACTTTCCACAGAAGATTAAGACAGGCTGTCTGCACATCCCACACTGTAAGGAACATATTAAGTTTCTGGTATGACCCTTTGATAGCCACCCAAAATGGCAACAGACAATTTTATTTTAGAGGAAATTTGTTTCATTATAAAAATTCCAATATCTCAGCAAAAATTACTGATTTCCAGATTAATCAATTAAAATGAAAGCAAGGGTGGCAGGGTCAGGAACAGAAAAAGTAAGGAAAAGAATACTGTTTCAGTAATAAGGTTCAAAAGATAAATATTTCACGGAAGCAGAAGATACTGTAGAGTATCAGTGTTGGCTGCAAAAGTCTTCTGCATTTCCATCATCCATACACATCAGTAGAGTACGCATTTTCATCAGAAAAGCCTCCAAACATAATTTGTCACACTGTAGTAAAAGCATGACCTGAGAAGAATGAAGTAACTATTGATTCCAGAATTCTAGAGTTAATTCTAGAACTAATTAAATTAGCATGATTATTAAATGCAGGGAAATCAGACTAGCATTGCATGAAGCAGGCATACAGTCTGCTGGATCAAACACTGGCTGGATGGCTGGGCCCAGAGAGTGATGGCGATTGGAGTAAAATCCACTTGGCTGCTGGTCATAAATGATATTCCCTAGGGCTCAGTGTTGGACCTACTCCTGTTTAATATCTTTACCAATGATCTGGATGAGGGAATTGAGTGCACTCTCAATAAGTTTGCAGGCAGCACCAAGTTAGGTGGGAGTGTTGATCTGCTTGAGGATAGGAAGGCTCTGCAGAGGGACCTGGATAGGCAGAATTAATGGGCTGAGGCCAACTGTATGAGCTTCAACAAGGTCAAGTGCTGGGTCTTGCACTTGGGTCACAACAACCACCCCATGCAACACTACAGGCTTGCGGAAGAGTGGCTGGAGAGCAGCTTGGAGGAGACGGATCTGGAGGTGTTGGTCAACAGCCAGCTGAACATGAGCCAGCAGTTTGCCCTGGTGGCCTGGAAGGCCAACGGCATCCTGGCCTGCATCAGGAATAGTATAAGACAGCAGGACTAGAGAACTAATGGCTCCACTGTACTTGGCACGGGTGAGGCCACACCTTAAGTACGGTGTTCAGTTTTGAGTGCTGCAGTGTAAGAAGAAAATGGAGGTGCTGGAGAGGGTTCAAAGAAGGGCAACAAAACTGGTGAAGGGTCTTGAGAATAAGTCTTATGAGGAGCAGCTGAGGGACTTGGCGTTATTTAGTCTGAAGAAAGGGATGTTCAGGGGAGACCTTATCACACTTTACAACTACCTGAAAGGAGATTGTAGAGGGGTGAGTGTGGGTCTCTTCATACAAGTTACAACCAATAGGACAAGAGGAAATGGTGTCATGTTATGACATTGGGGTTTAGATTAGACATTAGGAAAAACTTCCACACTGAAAGGGTTATCAAAAACTAGAACAGGCTGCCCAGGGAAGTAGTGGAATCATCATCCTTGGATGTAGTTAAAAGTCATCTAGATATGGTGCTCATTGACACAGTTTAGTAGTGGGCATGGCAGAGTCAGATAATGGTTGGATTTGATCTTAAAGCTCTTTTCTAACCATAATGATTCTGTGATTCTCTGATTCTAATAAAAGTTTGCAGAAAATATATCCTGTTTATATTGCTGTCAGTAGGAGTTTCTTTACCTTTCTGGAAGAGGCTCTAAATCTTAATTCCATATTACCATATTATTTGTTTTAGTGTCACTAAAGTAACAATTATTCTTACCATTGAGTTTCCTTCGTCCACATTTCTGCATCTTGGGATAAATCTCCAGATGTACAAATGGGTATACTTTGAAGGTGGAAAGTATCATGATTCATACTCTGCTTCAGCTTATAAGATCATGAGATTCCTCCTTGAATCAAACAGATATGAAAGAATATCTCCTTTGTATCATCTAAATGAAATAACATCAATGTCCACATAAAATTACTAAAAAACCCTGAAGAAAACAAAGTTTATAAAATATGCTTTCTATTTGAACATCTATTTATAGCATCTATAAAACTTCTAAAGAACTTTTAAAGGCTTAGGTAAGAAAATAATAGCACCATGCATTATCTTTAATTGAAGAACCTAGGGTTCTTATTTTCGAACAATTTATTATATTCCCTTATTCTATAATATTGATTTTTATAACAAATCTATTAGTCAAAAGTGTGGCTTTTGGGCTCAATAATTGAATTTGAACATTCTATTATGGTACTATCATAATGATTATTTCTCATTTGTATTGTGGGATATCACCTAACATACATTTTTGTTAACCAAGACCATATTTAGCTAGGTACTGCATAAACAAAGAATGAAAAAGGTAATGCTTATCCCTCAGTTTTGCAGTCTATAACATGGCAGGCTCACTAATTATACCTTCTTGTGTATGAGTAAGTAAATGTGTACATTCAGCTGTTGTACATGCCCGATCAGGCTACATCAACAACAGTTATGGAAAAGGTCTGTTGCACATCAGAACCTTCAGAGCAGGACGCTGTCCACTGCAACCCAGCATAACTCCTTTCTTCAAAGCCTATTTAAACAAAGTGTGAGGATTTAAGTCTACTTACCAGCTATGCCAGGCCCTGTGTTTTATTTGTAGTGAATAATATTTTGTAATGGAAATGTAAATATGGAGCCAAGGTCAGAATACATTCTGTAGGACAAACCATTCTTTATGTACCTCCTTCATAAAGCAGATCTTGTGATTTTTGCTGAAAAGGTTTTTATGGTAAAGGTGGAGGCAGGGAAAATACTTTTCCATGACAATTACAGCTCCGAAAAACTGAAGCAAACAGGATGGCTAATTAGTGTTTTGATTATACAGTTGGAATCACAGCCATGAAAAACTCTAGTCACAATGTTCTTAAATTCTGCATTCCATATGTATTCAAATTACTTCAGTAACTCAAGTGCAAAGTGTATAAGTTCAGTTCTAGTGTAAAGCAAGGTGCTACAATGACTGCTCTGTTTCTGAGAGAGGTAAACATGGCCTAAAGCTGTTTATCTGCTATTTATAAATAAAGTGCAATTATTCCTGTTTTTACCAATCACGTTTTCTTCTTCTATTAACCATGCTAGTATAACCTCATTCATGCCTGTTCTTACAATACTGGATTAAACTGAAAAGTAAAAGCAAGATGGGTGAGAAAAGACTTTCTGTACTATTAACACACCTCTCTCATGCTGAAATTCATACTACCTATGATTGTGTCAACCATCACAAACACATTTATCTTAAAACAGAAACAACAAAGGATAGAGAATGACAGATGTTTATGAAATTAATTTCATGACTAAAGTCCTTTGATTCTGCAAGCAAAAATGCAAAGAGAGAGAAGAATTCACACTGCAAATCACTGTGCACAGTACATAATTTGATAATTTTACTGTTACTAGAAAACCCTTCATTTAAAAATATGCTCAACCAAGATGTTTTCCTGGAGCACCAAAGCTGTTTGCTTTTCCACACTCAAAGAGCCTCAGTGAACTTTATTTTTCAAGGAGTCTAAAGCTTCATGTTAAGCAGAAAAGACCTCCTATTGTCTTATTTTGTAATATAAATATTTTTTCCAGGACAATTCTTGTCATAGATTCTTGCTCGATAGAAAGAGAATAAGCACTCTTGTTTACCTACACACTCATTTGCCATCTTTCATGGCTAGAATGATCTGCATATTAAATTAAACTTTTAAGTACCAGCAAACTTACTCATAACTAGTGGCAATATGATTGTACTAGAAACATTTACTTTTAGCTAGGAAAATACTCCAGTGGTAGTTGCCTATAATATTTTCCAGGACGGGCTAAACATTTAGTTTAGCCAGTTTTTAGAAAAAAAGCTTTCCTAAATGGATTAGTTTAATATCCACCTCAGGGGAAATTTCCCTTCTATGTCATATTTTAGGTTTTATAGTGATATACAGAGTCAGACTATTTATTAATAGCCTTTTGAATTGTTCCTATTTTTTTTCTGATGAGAGATGGAATCTGTGATCTACTATGAGTTTGCAGATTTTAGCCTTCATGATGTAAGCATTATTCTACTGAGTCAGTTCTGGGTACAGACACATTTCAGGATTTAGCTTTTTATGAAACACTGAAGTCCTAGAAGGTTTTTAAACAATCGTCTGTCCTTGTTGGATACCACGAAGGAACAAATCTGGACTTTAGGGCATAATCTATTACAAAGACGCTGGTGAAACCTCAGTTGTTCTCAGTTTTGTTTATAAAGCTAAGATTCAATTCCTGTGTTAAGTATATGGAATTCATAATATCTTCCCCCAATGTTTAGCATTTATTAATTATTTCTGAATGAATTTTCTCAGAATTAACATATAAAGTTATAAACTGAATAATGGAATGAAAAGAACTAAAAATTAGTCAGAATTTTAGCATTTGTGTGAGCTGGTCGTTTTCCCTGAATAATCCAAATAGTGGAACAAAGCAGTCCTTTCAAGTTAATTATAAAAAATAATTGAGATGTTGTATATAGGCTATACTTGAAGACACTGTTAATAGTTGCTGTACCTATTTAATTAGAAAGACTGGAAGAGGTCATCAACTCACACGACTTCTAAATGGAATTGCAGGAGGAGATCTCATCTTCTAAAGCTAACTCAGTGAAAAAGTTCTGCTGTTTTTTGTGACTCAGAGATAAGAATGAAACCAGAGACTCATGTTATCTCACTACCAGATTACGAGATCTATCCCTGCGTATTAAAGATCCTGTGGTTGCAGCCTAGCTTATGTGTCAGTGCCTGATGGACACCTGGGGGCAGCAGTGGCTTGGCTGTAAACTGGTTAAGCCTAAATGTTTTTTCTTTCCTTAAGCATGACTGCTGGCATTAATGAAAGCGCTAAATTGTTCAGAACTGTTCAATTGGCAAACTGGAGTCTTATAAATTCAATCAACCCCCACCCCTGACAGCTTTGTTATACAAGTACATGGCTATATCCTACATTATTTTACCAAAAGACCTTAGAAGAAACTTGAACATGCATTTATAGGATGAGAAAATCTATCAGTCTGTATTTCTACAGAGTTCTTTGTTTTTCCCACAAGCCTGTTAAGAGAGGTTTTTTTGTCTACTGTTAAATGAAGGGAAACCCCCAAATATGCTTCACATAATCGCATTATAAAACTAACATATCCATCATATGGAGGCCATAACTCAGTAAAGCAGAAGTAGAAGCCTGTATTTCAAGCCCTGTGATCTTGCTAGTTTCCTCTAAGTTCTAAAAAAAAAAATCAATAAAAACCCAAAAAACACAGAGTAACCCATAGATTGTTAATGTCACAGAATCACAGAATTGCTCAGTTGGAAAAGACCTCTGAGATCATCATGTCCAACCATTCCTGTCTACCCACTAAATCATATCCTTAAGTACCTCATCTACCCACTTTTTAAATGCATCCAGGGATGATGACTCCACCAACTCTCTGGGCAGCCTGTTCCAGCTTCTGATGACAATGTGTTTGATCCTGTTTTTGAATGTTTGGAGAAACTGCATAGAGAGAGGATTTGAACAAAAGTCTTAACACCTCCAACCCTGGGTCCTCAAACCTTTTAAAACATACTTATTACTGCTTTTGGAAACTGAGCTGGAGATAAATGAAATATCTTTTCTCCCAAGCCCTGCACAAATTGAAACGTCAGAAAATAGATGGGAATAATTTAGCTCTCTTGAGTGTGTACTATGACTTAGTCTGTTAGTCTGTAACATCATGATTGCTTACTTTTTCCTCTCCTCAAGATCTTTGCCTCTTTTGGTGCAGAATATAAACATTACACATCTCAAGGTGAAGAAAAAAATTGAAAAAGGGAAATACCATTGCACAATACTGTAATGTCATCCAGTTAGGTCATCAGTTGACTTGGAATCTGAAAATTTTCTGCATGGACCTTGGTACTTGAACTAATAGAGTAACAGCCTGACATTTTGCAAGACTGCATTTGGACAAGCCCAAAAGGAAGACGAGCTATTCCTGTGCTTTTATAGCACTGAGTAAATACTGAACCTCCAGAACACTGGGTTATACTAAGCTGTATTTCTCCTTCACAACCCAAAAGGTTGTGAAAGGGGAAATTAAGAACATAGAAGTGGTAGAAAAACCTTAAATCACAGAATCAATTAGGTTGGAAAAGACCCTTAAGATCACTGAGTCCAAATGTAAGCCTAACACTGCCAAGTTCACCTCTACACCATGTCCCTAAGAGCCACATCTACACATCTTCTAATACCTTCAGGGATGGTGACTCAATCACTTCCCTGTGAAGCCTGCTCCAGTGCTTGACAACCCTTCTGGTAAATAATTTTTTCCTAATATCCAATCTAATCCTCCTCTGGCACAACTTGAGGCTATTTCACCTTATCCTATCTCTTGTTACTTGGGAAAAGAGACCAATACCCACCTTGCTACAATCTCTTTTCAGGTAGTTGTAGAGAGTGATAAGGTCTCCCCTCAGTCTTCTTTTCTCCAGACTAAACAATCCTAGTTCCCTCAGCCACTCCTCCTAAGGCCTGTTTTCCAGCCCCTTCACCAGCTTTGTTGCCTTTCTCTTGACACATTTCAGCATCTCCATGTCTTTTTTGTAGTTAGGAGCCCAAAACTGAACACAGCATTTGAGGTGCAGCCTCACCAGTGCCCAGAACAGGCGGGGACTTCCCTACTGGTCACAGTACTCCTGATGTAAGCCAGGATGCTATAGATCTTCTTGGCCACCGGGGAACACTTCTGGCTCATGTTCAGCCAGCTGTTGTCCAACACCCTGAGGTCCTTTTCTGGTGGGCAGCTTTCCAGCCACTCTTCCCCAAGCTTGTACCATTGTATAGGGTTGTTGTGACCCGTGAAAGACTCTCCACAAATTTTCCTGTTATTTTCTAAACTTAAGCTTTCTAAAAAGAATATTTGCCAGAATTTTGCAAGACTTTAGAATCCTGGACAAAACAAAAGAGCCATCATAAGAGTAGAGACATATGTTTTATAAAACTGAAGCTGTAATGATTTTGCTTGACAGAGTTATAAGGCATGTTATAATCAGAAGTGATAACGGTCCTACAATTACTAGATATGTCTGAAATATTTATATGTGGGCATGTAGGAATGTGTTAAAATTTGTGCAGTTCACTGAAAAAACTCAAACATTTCAGATGCTTACAAGATTGTGATTTTAATAATCACAATGGTGCTTAACTAATTTCTGTAGACCTATAATCCTCAAATGACAGGTCAAGATCCTAGGCAAGTCATGAGGTGTTAGGTGGCAGGGAACAGAAAGCAGTAGCAGCAGCAGTTTAATTTCCTGTGAGCTGTCCAGAAGCTCAGTTCCTTCAAGGTGGGAAAGTGAGAAAAGACTGCAGTGACTGACAGCAAGCATTTGTTAGTCAAGGATCTGCCTTTCGTCACTGGCAATCACTCAGTTTCTCAAAGAAGGGAAGTAAACATAAACACCTGCTGCCAGTTTTTATTACCATTTTTCAAGACCCTGTTCTGGAGAAGCCAAGCTGCTAGCATGGGTAACTATGTACAGCCTTCACTAGGTTATACAAAGGACAGAGCTAGTAACAAGTTTGAATTGAATATGTATGCATTTACCTATACTAATATTCAAATACTGCTCACATACTAGACAAATGAGAAAATCACATTGATTTCAAGTTCCCAAATTCCCTTCAACAAAACTTACAAGACTTATGTGTGATGAAACTTTAAAAAGTGGTTGTCATATATGTTGCTACATCTACTGACATGTTAGAAGAATGAAATAAAAACTCAGAATATCTTGATGAGGCTTCCAAAAAACACTAACAAAGAAAGCAAATTCCATCTTCATTTCAAATTTACTTTAAAGACTGAAGAATGTTGCTCAAGTCTTCCAGGTGTTTTCTCATGGCACTAGGTGATGAAAAATAATTTTCCGGCATTTTTCCAACTGAATTGCAGGCTCAGCAGCATTGAACTGTATAGATATTTGTCACATTTTATGGGGTTTAGTATTTAATTTTTAACCGTATGAAAGCCTCACTCTGAAAATAAACCAGAGAGGTTTTAGAAATGAATGAAGATTTTTACCCTTTGAAACACCATACACAGTAACCTTTAATTTGTCACTTTGTGTTTAGTTGTACAGTCCCTTTTAATTGTTTCTATACTGGCTGCACATTTATCACTTACGTATTTCTTATCATAAGAAGTGCATTGCAAAATGTTAATAACAGAAGAGTTGTTTCTTATTATATGAGAATGAAAAGCTTTGCAGTGTTCAAAAATGATACTATGTAAGAACTGCCTTATGGAAGCAGCAGTAATGACAAAAAATGAAGTTGCTTTGTGATTTGCATTTAGAGCAGCACCGAACATTTCTACTTTCAGTTTTCTGACTTCAACATGCTTATTTTTGAGGACAATTAAGTATTTCCTGTTACTTAAATTGCAGAAGCACTTGCAGAAGAATGTTTTTCTTACTTTAGGTCTTACGCATCCATGTAACACCTCTGTCAAAGATTTTTTACTCCAATTTGTTTCATGTTGATCTCTAGAATATATACTTCTCAGGCCAGTTAACAGACTCTTTAGACAAGGATCATTTTAACAGCACAGGTGTATCCTATTTGTTTCCAAAGAAATGCTTCCTAAGTATGCTGGATTTTGGTTGGAAGAGTCTTTAAAGATCATTTAGTTTGAAATCCCCTGCCGTGGGCAGGGACCCCTTCCACTAGAATCCCCACTTCCACTTCCTCAAAGCCCTGTCCAACCTGGTGTAGAACAATTCCAGGGAGGGGGCATCCACAGCTTCCCTGGGCAACCTGTTCCAGTGTCTCACCATCCTCACAGTAAAGAATTTCTTCCTAATACCTAGTCTAAATCTACCCTCTTCCAGTTTAAAATCACTACCCCTCATTCTATCACTACCTGCCCTTGTAAAAAAGTCACACTCCAGCTTTCTTGTAGGTACTGGAAGGCTGCAATAACGTCTCCTCTGAGCCTTCTCTCCTCCAGGCTGAACAACTTCAACTCTATCAGCCTGCCTTCACAGGAGACGTGCTCCAGCCCTCTGACCATTGTTATGACCCTCCTCTGGACACATCCATGTCCTTCTTATGTTGAGGGCCCCAGAGCTGGATGCAGAACTCCAGGTGGGATCTCACAAGGGCAGAGTAGAGGGGCAGAATAATCTTCCTTGATCTGCTGGCCACACTTCTTTTGATGCAGGCTAGGATATGGTTGGCCTTCTGGGCTGCACGTGCACATTATCAGGTCAATTTAAGCTTCTCATCAACCAACACCTCCAAGTCCTTCTCCGCAGAGCTGTTCTCAATCCATTCTCCACCCAGCCTGTATCTGTGCTTGAGATTGCCCTGATCCATGTGCAGGACCTTGCACTTGGTCTTGTTGAACTTCATGAAGTTGACGTGGGCCCACCTCTCCAGCCTGTCCAGGTGACTCTGGATGGCATCCCTTCCTTCCAGCGTGTCAACTGCACCACGCAGCTTGGTGTCATCTGCAGACTTGCTGAGGGTGCACTCAATTCCACTGTTCAGGTTCCCAACAAAGATCTTAAATAGCATGGGTCCCAATACTGATTCCTGAGGAGCACCACTTGTCACTGATGTCCACTTGGACATCAAGTCATTGACTCCAATTGTCTGAGTGCACCCATTCAACCAATTCCTTATCCACTGAGTGTTTGATCTATCATATCCATGTCTTCCCAATTCAGGACAAGAATATCATGTGGGATAGTGTCAAATGCTTTGCACAGGTCCAGGTAGATGTATTAGTTGTTTTTCCTTTATCCATCCATGCTGTAAACCTGTCGTAGAAGGCCACCAAGTTTGTCAGGCACAATTTGCCCTTAGTGAAGCCATGTCAGTTGTCACCAATCACCTTTTTTTCTGTGTCCCTTAGCTTAGTTTCCAGGAGGATCTGCTCCTTGATCTTGCCAGGCACAGAAGTGAGACTGACTGGCCTGTAGTTCCCTAGGTCTTGCTTTTTTTTCCATTCTAAAAATGAGGGTTATGTTTGCCCTTTTCCAGTCAGTGAAAACTTCACCAGACTGTCACAGCTTCTCAAATATAATGGATAGTGGCTTAGCAACTTCATCCCCCAGATCCCTCGGGACCTGCAGATGCATCTCATCAGGTCCCATGGACTTTTCCACCTTCAAGTTCCTTGGATGGTCTCAAATCTTCTCTTATACAGTGGGTGGTTCTACCTTCTCCCAGTCCCTGCCTTTGTCTTGTGTGACTTGGGTGGTCTGGCTTGAGCACTTGTCGGTGAAGACTGAGGCAAAAAAGTAATTGAGTACCTCAGCCTTCTCCATATCCAGAGTAACAAGGTCTCCTGTTTCCTTCTGGAAAGTGCCCACATCTTCCCTAGTCTTCCTTTTATCACTGATGTACCTATATAAGCTTTTCTTATTGACCTTAATGTCCCTGGATAGATTTAATTCTATCAGGGCTTTAGCTTTCCAGACCTGATCCTTGGCTGTTTGGACAGTTTCTCTGCATTCCTCCAAGGCTACCTGTCCTTGCTTCCACCCTCTGTAGGCTTCCTTTTTGTGTTTGCATTTATCCAGGAGCATGCAGGACTCCTGATGTTTTTGCCTGACTTCCTCTTTGTTAGGATGCAGTACTCCCGAGCTTGGAGGAGATAATCCTTGAATATTTAAACAGCTTTCTTGGGCCCTTCTTCCCTCCAGGGCTTTATCCCATGATACTCTACTAAGCAGATCCCTTAAGAGGCCAAAGTCTGCTCTACTGAAGTCCAGGGTAGGGAGCTTGCTGTGTGCTCTCCTTGGTGCCCTAAGGATCACAGAGTCACAGAATTGCAGAATGTTAGGGATTGGAAGGGACCTCAA
>NW_010192762.1:94551-122493 GCF_000695765.1 Mesitornis unicolor | reverse complement strand
TATATAAATATAAATATATATATATATTTAACCATAGCTGTAGAACCTTTCTTCCCTTGTACAGAGACTTCCCCAGTCCAAATGCTTTTTCCTTTCTTTCTACCTTTTATTTCCATAATCTGGGACTTTCTCTGGTCCCCAGGTTCTCCTTTCCCTGGGTGCATCTCCTGCTTCAGAATATAACATGTCCCTGCCCCTTCCCTGTGCACTCACCAGCTCCTTCCATGAGGTGGATAATGGCCTGCAACCATTTCATTTGAAAACAATACTTTCTTCCAGTCCTGTCTCTTATCCCTGCTGGAGTCAAACTGAGTCAGAGGGTCTAAAATTATCCCTGATGACAACTCCATGAAGGTAAATAGAGCAAATTTAACTGTGTTCTCCTTATATTTCAAAGGTGATTTTAAATATTTCAGCCTGAACATATTTGTTTTCAAAACTTATTTTCATTGAAAAGCATGATTGGAAAAGCTCGTTCATTTCCTTAGACTAATACCTATTCCTTTCACACAGCAGCTGTACCAAATAAAAAAATCTTTATTTTAATCAAAAGAAGTGGACCGCTTTCACAGCTTTTTTCCTCATTACTGATCTTTTGCTGTAACCATGGATCTGTCTGTAATGCCATGTTTTGTGCGTAGTGAACTTTGTGTTGCTGAAAAAGCTCTGAGCAAACTTGCCTGGGAGTCTCAGATGAAGATCATTCAAAGGACGTGGCTGAAACAAAGAGGTGTTCCCACTATTACATAAATAAACCCTCCCAAGTGTAAATTGTGACCGTTCCTCTCTCCATCTGAACATGTCAGGCTTTTCAGAAAGCTGCTTTTATGTAATATTAGAGAGCTGTCTCCATGACATGATGCTCTGCTTCTCTTCACCATTAGTTGGGCGTTAGTTGTTCTGGCTGTAAATAGACAGGCACAGATGGTACCACGACTCTCCGAGCCTCCACACATCTTGCACTGCAGGGATTTTTGTTATTCTTGTTATCTCTCTAGCAGCTCCTACACTTCCCTAACAGTTTGTTGAGAAGAAAAAGGGAAAGCTAAAGAACAATCAGTTCCTTTCCTCTCTAGGATTGCTGAAGGCTTTAGACAGGACAGCACCACTCATTTTGTCTCTTTTCTTTGCTAGGAGAACCCAGCCATGAGCTCGCCAATGAAGCTAAATTTCTGCCAGCCTCACCAGCTGAAGTCAGTCCTTCCTGAGACAGCTGAGCCAGAACTAGGCATTAATGGCATAATGACCAAACCAGAACTAATGGCATTAAACTGTGACACTCGAATGGCACATCCCCCCTCTGTGTCCTGTAGCTCTGATCACCACACTGAAAGAACAATGGCAGAGAAAAGAGAAGCCAATATTTTGAAAGACTGCCATGGTATGCAGGAATAGCGTTGCAGGAAAACAGGCTGGAACAATTAGCCACACTGAATCTGGAGACGGCATGGATAAGAAGGACATGACAGTTGTACTCCCCCATGCACATCATGGAGAAGATAAAATGGGCACTGCTTTTCAGCCTTTCATGTAACACAAGAACAAGATGTAAACTTAAAGGCAACAAACTGAAATCTGATAAAAGGAAGTCAGTTTTATCAAGTGCAGTTAAACTCCTACAATAACCACTGAAGCCAAGAACTTAGTGAGGCTATAAAAAGGATTAGATGTTTGTATAAATTATTAAAGTGTTCATTTAATATTTTCTCTACACCATCTAATGTAAGGTTATACCCTGCCATGTCTCTAGAGAAGTCAAGTTAATAGCTGAAGGATGATCAGGCAAATCTCCTATTTGTTTACTATTTGTTTTCTCATCCTCTTCCTCTACAGTCTTGGGGAATGGAAGAATCAGTGACATGGTAATGGGTGGACCATTCACCTGCACCTTGACAGCAGTGCCTGCATTTTCACCTATGAAGCTACTAGCAAGATGAAAACTGGTAAATGCTATCCAGTGCATTCATGAATAGCTCACCTTGCTCTGGGCCTCAGACTGTTCATATAAACCTGTGTAGCATCTCTGGGGGAACTAATGCCAAAGCAGTAGGCAGAGGACTAACATCTATAGATGCAGAGCAAATAATTTTATTTATTTATCCCCCCCCTAAAGAAAGGCATCAAAATAGCAGCAATGCAGCTGTAAGCTGGCTGTGGTGAAATACAAGCCAAATCCACTAGGTCGTATGGTCAGGGGATAGTTTCCTTCCTCATCATCCACCTCTTTTGTATGACTCCAAACTCATCCACCAGAGCCTCATGGTGATACAGTTTATACAGGTACTGCTGCACAACAAAAAAATCCCTCCTCTCACAGGGAGGTACACCCCTGTACACCAGCCATGCGTGGTCCCCAGAGACCTGTGGACAAGCAGAAGCCGTGTCAGTGGGTGTCCCAGGTGGGCCTGCACCACCACCACCCTGCCCCGGGATCCTCTTCCATGCTGCTCTGCCCTTCTCTGAGGAGTTTATCTACATCTGTATTTATCACCCATCACAGGCCCTATCTTAATCATGACTGCAATATCCTGTTACAGAGAACAGGCTTGCAGGAGAGGAGAGTGTGACAAAAATATTGCCAGCAGGAACATCATGGCTCACCTCTTTTTCAATGAAAAGATTGACTGAGAACAGTCCATCAAAAAGGCTAGACACCTAAGTGATAGATGCATTTTCTAGAGTTGCAGTGTTTTGACAGGAAAAACGAAAAGCACCTTAATATTAAATAGAAGCTGTGACTTGTGTAGAAATAAATCTTTAACAATCTGAAGAGGAAGCAGTTGAAGGCACAAAAAGCCCGATGAGATTATAAATAATAACATATATTGCATTACAGCATGCTCACGCAATTCATGTTTCCTCAGCTGCTCAGTATAGACTGTTATCAGTTCACTCCTTATCTGCTGCAGACTTTGGCTATCTCTTAGCTCCCCCATAAATGAGACAGTTTGGATAGAGACGTGTGGAAATAGCAGGTGTCTCATTTTTCTGCGGATGCCAATATATGTGGCAAATCTGGGTGAAATCCTGACTGCAGGAATTGTTCAAGATATGCCAACATGGCATTGGAAAAGGCAAATAAAGATTCAGTTCTTTGCAAATGTGAAGACAGATATATAATTCACTTGACCAAGTCAGTGGCAATGGCTTTGAAACCTGTGCAGTAGTGATGCTTGTAGTCAGTTTGCTCAGGCTTTTTCCACACTTTTTTTTCTGGTGACTCTGTGCAGCCAGTCCCAGGGAAGCTTGCAGACACCCTGGTGCAGAAGGCAGGAGATGGTTGATTCCTTTGTGCTTGGTGCCTTCCAATTAAAACCAGCTGTCTTCCTAAAACACATGCATCAGCTGAACACACATGATTACAATCAATACAGAGCTGCAGGGTGAAATTTATGGACATCAGCATTCAGTGTCATCTAAAAGCAACCCTTGCAGGTCTATGAGATGCTTGCTGTACTCTCTTGCCTACCTGTTTTTCTCACCAGCATGTCCTGGCTTGCCGTTCAGAGTGAACTCTGTTGGAGAAAAGGCCTGTCATCTACCATGCAGTGCCACAACAGGGTGGGTCCCCAGAGAGGTTTGCTTTGGAGGCTGCAATGGAGGTCTTTAATAATATTCCTGTCTTTTTTCTGATTTCTGCCACTGAATGCCAGGTTCTGCTGATGAATAAAGCAGGGCTTTACAGCCAGGTATGCGTCTGCCACTTAAACCCCAATGCTTTGCCACTGAAGTAAGTTGCTTGCAGGAGTTGCTAGGTAACCGTAACATGCTCATAGCTTATGCGAGCGAGCAAGATACTTCTGATGATGTCATGCTTCAGATTTGTGTTTCATCTGTTAAAAGAGTTTTCACTCTGTTTCTACAAGAGCGGGTCTACAGGGGAGTTCTTCAGTGAGGCAGAACTTCCCTGCTCCATTGCGGCTTAATTTCACTCTTGGAAAACACTCTAATAAAGCAAAAAGGGCCACTTCTCAAAGTGTGATCTTAGGGGAGAAATTGTAGCTGTTTAGGCCTCTTATCTCTTCTAGACACTGATTCAAGGGCTAACTCCTTGGAAACAGAGACATCTTCATCACTCCACTCTGCTGCCTGTATGTGAACAAAATGATGTCTCTCTTACTCAGTAGAAAGACAACAGGAGTTTTGTGATTATGCTTTTCAAGAACACAAAAATCCAAATATTATGTGTCAGAAATGGCCTGAAGCTGGCCTTATGCCCCTTTACTAGTACTAACTGTGTGCCCAACTTTAATATTTATTAGTGAGAGTTTAGTTACACCAATGTGTAATATTATGAGTGTGTAACAAGATGCTCTGAACATGCAGTGGTGAATATGGGATGGATGAACAGGAAGTCACAAGAGTTGTGGGACATCTAGCAAGCCTGGTCTGGAGACACTTCAGCCCTAAATTTGGGCTGAACAAAGCCTGCAAGATTCTCATTCCTGAGCCCAGAGGGGATGCACACTCAAAGCGTGGTGTGTCTGAAGGCTTCCTAGGTGACTCTCTGCCCATATGGGAAGGCAAGGCATGAAGGCAGGTGACTGGCCATGGTTGTGTGTTTGACTCCCACTGGGGCTCTGCAGATATATTTGTTGTTCTTCCTGGTTTCTTCCTGCAGCCTGGCCTATCTGTTTCTCACTGAAAGCCATCATTTTGCTTGGAGGTCCTCTCTTAGGTCAGAGGCTGTGCTGTCATCTCTGAACAGGCTGGTCTTCTTGCCTCACGGTCTTTTTCTTCAGAGGCCACCATGTGCATTGGCACCAGCAGGAGCACAGCTGCAGCAGTAGCTGGTGCAAGCAAGGATAAAAACCCGTTGTCTCCTGTCCTCCAGCTTGTAATGCTCGTGCATCCTCTGTGACCCACTGCTTTCATCCCTGACACCCCTAACTCTATCTACTGGTTGTTCTTTCCGTATTTGCCCCACTGATTTGATCTCCTTTTTCTTTATTCCTGCCTCTTGCTGTCCTTCTCCCCCACACTCTTCCCCATGTGTGTAAGTTCCTAATCAGCGCAGAGCGCAGGTCCCAGGTGTGTGCTGCGCTGGGCTGCTGCGGCAATTAGCTGACGTTTGGAGAGCATTGAACAGCACAGTTTCCAGCATGCTATTTTGAGATCCACAGTCTCGATCACATACACCAGCCTACCTGGCAGGAAAGGAACCAAGGCAGAGTATACTGCTGATGTTCCCTAGGCTCCAGACGAGTGCCAGTGTTAAATGTGCTGTTTAGCACAGGGAAGACCATCTTCTGCAGAGAGCGAGCAAGCAGGCACTCAGTAGGACAGGCACCGTCCAGTGGGAAAGATGATGTGCTCCACTGTCAGCAAGTGCCTTGGTAACTTCACCTATTCTGGGTGATTAGACAAGAACCCCCCTCCCTTCAAGGTGAACTGTAGGAAACCTTTCTGCTTTGTGTCACTTCCACAGAAACTATCAGGATGATTCGCATAAATATGCAAGTGGTAATCAAACCTGCTGGTTTGATAAACCAGTTCAGCTGGCTTATGGTACTTTTTTTTGTGCACACTGCACATACAAAGCAAATAGATTTTCACTCTCTTTACGCTGCACAAGGTCACTGAATCAAGCCGGGACCAAAGTAATGGAAGGCACATTTTAATCCCCTGCTTCTTGGTATGACACCTCACCCAGGATGTAATATGGTTACTCTCATGGCCAAAAAGTGCAGCAGATCTGGTCCTCTAACAACAGTCCCGTTCTTCTCCCTGCAATTTTCTAACTAGTTGAAAGCAGTTAAGTAAATGAGAGTGATTACAATTGCTGATCCCTTTAGGGGACTTTTCTTTCATGTATATTATACATACCAAGACACTCTGCTAAATCTAATTTACAAGCAAGAAAGAGTCTATGAAGAATGAAGTGACTGAGATTCCTCACACTTGATGTTTTCATTTTGTTTTCTGCTTGATTCCCAGCTTGTTCTGATGTTCAGACCAGAGATTAACACACCTCCACAACACTTCTTGGTATTTTATAGAAAATACTCAAGTTTTTTTGTGCAGCTGTGCAACAGCTGAGGGCTCCAGAGCTTTACAGATGATCAAATATGTAACTTCAGCTGTGTCAGTTCTCATATTGTTTAAACTGGTAACTAAAGATTTGATGATTTTTCAGAAGTTAAGAAAATGAAGACCTGTGTAAGAACTGAACCAAAATGAGGATTTAAGTCAATTCTTTTAATTACCTGACACAATTGTGCCATTTTTGTTTTAATAAATTACTGAAGTGCCAGCTAAAAGAAAGACTATTACCTAGAAATCTTGGTAATCATTTATTGAGTTGTCTAAAAAACCAGCACTCCTGAGTTACACAATGAAATATTTATGACTTACGACTAGTGGCGATACATTCTCAAGGCAGATAATCAGTCTGTATATAAAACAAATCAGGCACCAGTAGTTTAGAAAGTTGTCATTAAAGCCCACAGTTTTGAGGGGTCATAACTTTCAGATCCAATCACTTTGGGGAATGGAGTTTTTCATTGCTTGATCCCTTTCCAGAGATTATTCCTTTTAGATATTAATAATCTTTCTAACTTCATATATATGTTTGAAGAATGCATTATATCAGCATACTATTTCTTATTATTAACAGTGCTATTTGATGATTAAAAAAGTACGGTGATATGGGGTAAGGGGTGGACTTAAGAGGGTACATGTAACTCAACATTTCAAATGTTGAGGGCCAACAAGAAATGCTTTGCTGTACAACTTCATGACGGTGATCTGATACATTCACAGAAGGAGAACATTTTTCACTGAAGACAAATTTTTATGCTGTGTTGATTTGCATAATCTGATTTTTCCTAAACAAGTGGCACATTAATGAATGTTTAATAAAATACTGCAGAAATTATAAGCAGTGCTTAAAAGTACCCTTTCCTGGGATTAAGGTTTTGAAATTTTTCTCCCAAATTTTGTATTCTGTTCTCATCTCCTCATACAGAGGTGGCTTGTAGAAACAGTTATGATTTATTATGCTTTAAAGAAAACAGCTTACCCAGATGAAGACATATTAGTTTTTTAATGGTTCGATTTGTGTTTGCACTGTGATAGTTAGTAACATTTTTGTTTTTTTGTAGGAAAAGCCATGTCAATATGGCATGATTCTCAGGATTTCCATAGCAGCTGTCCCGCAGCACTGAGGACTCAGGTGAAATCACCTCAAGTGCGGAGCAGTTTGGCCCCTGCTCTGCTCACCTCTGATGAGGAGACTGGAAGCAAGCTGAAGGATGCTTCTCCCCAACCTGGCAGGTGTGTGGATGCTTTTCACTACAGAAAAATTACACTACAAAATTAAAACAAAAGCAAGCACCCTTCATCCCAGCTCCAAATATTGTTCACAGCTGTTTATTCAGTAGCAGAGCTCTTCCAAACAGAGGCTTTCTGTAGGGGCAGCTGTCCTCCCACAGTGCACATCCCTCCAGGGAGCTGCAAAGCAGTGGCAACTGGGAGGTCCCTTTTGAAGACACGAGTAGCCACGGCACAGGGCTGAAGAACACGCTCTCAAGCACCCTCCACAAAGGCAGTGTGGACATGCCACGATACTGCCACTGCTGCTTGAGGCAAGAGCCCTTGCTGAAGTTGGCTGCAGGCTCTGAGGAAAGTGATGATCAGTTGCATTTTATTTTTATACCCTGAGCTTTCATCCTTACACTGATAAAGGAACAGCTGCCTCTAATCTTGCTTCTAAATACCAGGCCTGGTATGGCGACCTCTCTGGCATCATGGATACTATCCTTAACTGGCCAATGAGACCCAAATGCCAGCTATTATCCTTATGGCAGCTATGTGTGGCATTACTCGTAGGTCTTTTTTGCTGCATGTTTAATTTTTGCAGTAGCAGTTGGAGCTCAGGAGTCAAAGAAAAACTCTGCAGTGACTCCTCTTGCTAAACATTCAGATTCACTCACCAGCAACATGTGGAGGGAGGGTTGTTCGGGGCTGCATTGACACTACAAGTTTCATTTCCAGAGACTGTCACACAGTGATGCAAACTTCCAGGGAAATTTAAGCATGGATGATTAATGCACAGGAAGGTAATTCATCGACTAGCTGAGCAGTGACTGCCGCAGACAGAGTACCTTGTAATATTTCATTTATATAAGAGCACTGAGACACTCTGGCCTCAGAAGTGCCATGAGTCAGGTTCACCATTTCCATAAAAAACATGAGGGCACGAGGCTTCCTGGCAGGGTAGGCAAAATGTAGCCTATGGAAAAATGGCAAAATTCCCACCATGGATGAGACTCGGCAGAGGTTGAAGAGGTGAGGCTGTGGGAAGGCAGGCGGTCTGCTCCACCTATACATTTATCTGGTCTAGCAAAGAAAATTATCTCCTGCTGGTGTATTTCTGCCTTTTGGAAAGTAAAGAGGTGTCATGGTTTAGGGCTGAGCTGACCTTCAATTCAAATGACTGCAAGAACGTGGAAACATATCCATTGTGTGTGGATAGGGGAAGAGCTCAATGCAGGTGAAAGAAAAATTATTTCTGTCTTCCCCAAGATTGATAGGTAAGTATGAAAAGGTGTTCCCCCTTCTCTTTGCTAACTCTTACCAAAAGTGATGAATTCTTCCCAAAAGCTTGCCCAGCCCATACTTCAATGGGGGTCAGTGGAGGCAATGCTGAGTAAACCTGACTCCTTTGGAGGACAAATGAATGGCTGGGAAAGAAACAGGGGGAACATACAGAGCAAGTGCAATACAAGAGACTGGAAAGAGGTAATTTGCTCTTTTTGTGACAAAGAGGAGTATTATAAAGGGCTTTGCAGTTGGTGCTTGTATCCAGGTAAGATTTAAGACATATTCTTTCTGATGATGACAAATTGCATTGGTCAGAAGAGATCCTTTTCCATATATGTAATACAGAAGGCTGGAACAGAATATTTTCTGTTAAAGTGACTGAAGTAGTACTAAGGTGCAAGCTGACAGTGTGCCTTCAGAGCTAGTGGTTTGTTGACTTAATATTCTTCTGTAAGAAAAGATGGTGTGCCAAATGAAGACCATGCATCCTTTGTGTTCCTGGCTGTGTCCCCTTGCCCAGCCTTCACCCCACAGAGAATACAATGTGTTAAAATATGAGATAGAAGAGAGATTCTTGCTTAAAAATATGAATTATTCTCCTGATTGAGATTCACCAGCCTTTTAGTCTGAGCCCATAACCAGAACTGCTGAACATCAGCAATTCATTTGAAGATGGTTCTTTTATATAAACAAATAGATGCACAGATGTACACAGGGAGAAATCTGAAAACATCTGCAATTCACTGTAGTGACAGAGGACATAACTCAAACAGTTTGAGGGATGCTGAAATTATTTTGCAGAGAAAGGTGCAATAACTTCAGCCTCATACAATTCCTTTGTATTCCACATGGCCTCAGTTTTTGTTTAGTAACTCACAATACAAATAATTTTTTTAAGTTTTAAAAAATCTGTTTATTTCCTTTATCAGACTAGGTAACAGACATGATAGCAGCTTCTACCCCACGCACAAGCAGGGCACCATTGCATTCCTAGTAGTGTAGCCTGGTTTTCCTCAGGACCATGCTACAGTGATTCATCCACCGTGTTCGGTCCATCATACCTTCCTTTTGCCCCCGAGTCATTGACCTTCCTGCTCTATTGCAGGCACAGAGGAACCTTCCACACCCCTACACTAAACCTAAAAAAGCCAACAGAGTCTTTGTGTCATGTATTATCTGTGCTGAATATACTGATTTGCATAACTATATATTAGTTTTATTTCCTATGTGTACTAGGAGTGGTCCTGCTCACCTGAGGCATCCCAAACATCTTGCTTTCCAGGATGGGAAAGGATACAAGGCAGAGCAACTAAGGGAGAAATGTCTCAGGCGCCTTCCACTAAATGAAGGCTGGATTAAAAGGGCAAACCCCCAACCTGCTGAAATGAAGACAGGAAAATAAGTGGAGCTTTCCCTCCATCACCCTGCTGATTTCTGTAAGGAAAAAAGCCTCAGTGCCTCCTGGCAGAGTTCTGAGGCTTCTGTCTTGACCTTCCTTTTATCAGTGTATGCAGATTACTTTTCTTTAGATTTAAAAGAGTGAGGGAGGGTGGGAAGGGCAGATGAAGAGGAGAAAAAAGAAGAGAGGGGAAAAAAAAATAATGAGTTTTATTATTCATTGCTCATGGGCTTTGTCTATATTCTAGAATGGCCTTAGGATTGAGTCTTTTTAGAGATATGAAGAGTACCTCAGGCACAATGTAATCTTTTTTCCCTTTTTATTGTCTTAGTAAATCCCCCCACATACCTTCCACTGAGAAGCAGATCAATTTGAAATGCATCACCTGGGCTAATACTTTGTTTTCAACTGCACTGCTCATGGTTGGGTACTCCTGGTTCCCACTCTTCACAAGTTTGTAGTTATCAAGCAATATTAAAAGGTAAATACAAAAGCCTTTTACACCAGTCCTGATCTCTTAGGGCAGTCAAAACCTCCATTTTATTTCTCTGCTGCTTTTTTTCCTCAACTTGTTTGTACAATTATTTTTTTTTCTACAATATCCTTACATAGCAAAGGCTAATTTGAAAGACTTCTGTTTACCAAGCTTTGCTTTTCACTAATAAGCATGTCCTATTAGAGCTGTAGTATTTTTGTCTCTGGTTGGTTGATTGCTCATCTCTGAAAGCCCGTAGGCAGTCCACTCAGCATGAACAAGAAAGAAACAACAAGAAAGTTGACAGGAGGCTCTTCAAGACCCTGTTGTTCTTCTGCTGGCTAGTTCTGAGCTAGTAATCCCCCCCCGAAAAGTAATAGATTTTATTTTGTCTTATTACTACAGTGGTTCAAGAAAGGAAAGAAACCAGAGAGTGCTTAGCTGTGCCAGTGAAGAAACATCTCTGTGATTAGTGAGCAACTTGTTCATTAATTCCCAGTTCCAAACAATGTTTTCATTACCCGGTTGTGCTTCTGCAGCCACAAAGAGCTTGAGACAGATTGAGCTGTTTATGTGCAACTTAACATGGAAGCCCAAAACATTGCTTTTGTAAATAATTGTTTTGTATTGCTGACTGATTTTCTCCTAAACAGGCATAGTTACCTAAATGATGCTGGGATATTCACACTTTGTCTTCTGTTCAGCTCCAGGAAATTTGTCTCATGAGAATTAGACATGCTGCCATCTGCAATACAGACACTTCTATCAGCGGATATGACCAAGAAAACCTACTGTTTGTGAGTAATTTCTTCTAAAAATAAACACTGTCTCTTAAAAGTGAAACAGGAGAGTGACACCTAGCTTTAAACTATTCTTCTAGTTAGTAGCAGAAAATGAAACCCATATGTGACTATTCTGTAGGGCAAATACCATGGGAATGGAGCGGGCTGCTAATCCCCTCCTAGTCCAAATGCAGCTTTTGAACCTCCATCCTGCAACAGTGCTAGGAGCATCAGCTGGGACCATTGGCTGGAGATCCTCAGGCAGTTTGGAGGTCCTGAGTTGATGGTCCCAGCTTGGTTCGCTTCTAGGGGGTGTGAACCTCCCTTTTGCTCATATGGTGGAGAGGAGCTGTGAGGTCAACTAGCTACAGTTTGTGAAAATGATAAGCAGTAAACAGTCCACCATTTAACCCCTGCTACTTCTGTTGTACTTAGTCATTAAGTCTCAGTGTGACGAATGAATGAAAGCTTCCATTTGCAGAAGTGCCTAGTTTCTGGTTTGTCTGAGGGAAACAACTTGAGGGTTACTTTAAGGTTCCTGTTTGTTTTTAAGACAGGGCCAAATTTGTCTTTAAGGTTTATGGCTTTCTAACAAGGGCACCAGAAACATCTGGTGACTTGGACTTCCAGATCAGAGAAATAATCGCTGCTGACACTGAAAACAGAGAAAACATCTTCCTGTGCCCTACATCTCCCTGTCCCACGGGCAAGAGCTCAAGGACAGTCCATTGTCTACTCTTGGTCAGGACTCAGTGGGCCACAAAGTCCATAGAAGACAAATAATCTTCTTGTAGTCTTAGCTAATGAGGTGAACACAATTAGAAACACTCCTCTGCTTTCTGAGAGCAGGACATATTTAGACTGAAGCAATTTTCATCTTCCAAATTGTCATTCTTACCTATATGCATCTCCTAGAGCCAATCTAGTAAACAAAAAGGGAAAAGTTCTCACACCAGGACTCTGAGCACAGCAGAGGGCAGTTTGCTGAGCAGAGGCAGCTGCGGACCCAGCCGAGGGGCACTGATCTGGTGTGTAACCTGTGCTCTGTTCTGGGCACAGCAACCTCCAGGCAATTCCACTGATGAATGGGCTTCAGGGGCACTTTTTGTTGGGTATGAGCACGAGATGGCAGAATCTGAGCTTTTAAATTAGTCTGATATCAGATAGTTTTGGTCTGGGTTGCTTTTCGTAACTTGCTCAAGCTACAAAGGGCATGAAAGCAACAGGAACTCAGCTGAAGAGTGTAATCTGGAGAGCACATGCATGATGCAGTACAGGAGAGAGGTGGGAGAAATTTTTGGAAAATTAGCCTGCAGGCCGAGGTCAGTTGTGTGGCCATTTCTGTCCCCAATGGCCTGCTCCACTACAGCCCAGGTAAATCAGTGAGAAATATTCTCATGGGAAACTGGGGTCTTGAAAAAAAGCCCTGAAATATAGCAGATAAATCAGCCGCAGTGTTGGCATTGCATAAAGGGCAGGGTGAATAATAATAGCAACAAAGAACGCCCAGCATCCAGAAAGCATGGCAGAGGTTAGTCTCTGCCACCAAGACAGTTGTTCAGGAGAGATTTAAATGTTTCATTGCACAGGGAGCTACTAAAAGGCTCTGTTTCAGCCACAGCCCCCAAGTGCTGGGTGCTGGCAGAGGCTGCTGCTGCACACCATGACTTCTTCAGCACTTCTCCATGTGTTTCCAAGCACGCATGTCCCATCATCCACTGCCCTGCTGCAGGGCATTGCAGAACTTCCCTTGCAGACTCCAACCACTTCCCACTGGCCACTGACTTCCCAGCAAATTCTCCCTGCACGCCTTCAGGGAAGCCTTAGGGGACCACATTACCACAGCTAAATTCACTGTGCACTGACTCTTTGGAGTCTGGACAGGCTGCAATATTCTCAAATGTGTCTGTTCTTCAATGGATTTTTTTAAAATTTCTTCAACAATTAATTATTGGTCTGAACCCTGACTCACTGAGTACTCACTGTACCCCTCTTTAGTGATGCACGCTAATGATCATCTGCTCTGGATTTTATAGCTAGTAGTGGTGAAAGATGAAAGCCCAATATTGCCTATTATACTGGGGCTGCAGTCAGATATTAAAAAAAAAAAACAACCCTCCAAGATGACATATATTGTAGCCAAAGTTCATATATTCCTTCATGAAAATTCAACTACATTAAAAAAAGAGACATTGCAATAGATGGAGGATGATTCATACTTAAATATACAGCTGAATGCCACTCAAAATTCTCTCTTTTCCCTAGTCCTTGCTGCTTTGCGAGTCCAGCCAGAGAGGAACTATGATCAGTGCTAACAAATCTCCATTTTCTCACCTTGCCCTTCAGCATTTAATCAGAGATAACAGTAAAATCCGGTGCTCTTTCAACATAATGCAAATAGCATTCCCTGGTGCTCTTCTCCTCTCTCCAGCCTGCTTTATCTTTCACTGCTCAGCAAATCCTTATATGAAGCTAATGTTTGGCTGCAAAAATGAAGTGTATGGAGGATATGCATGAATACAGAAAGTAGCAGGACTGTCACTTAATGGCCCTTTCTGGAGAAATTGGCCCCATTTCAGTGGTTAGTGAACAGCTGCCTCCCAGCTGAGATTTATCAGCTGAAGAGAAGGTGATACAAAATCTAGCAAAAACGACGGAGAGCTGCGAAAACCAGAGGGCTTCTTTCTGGCTGTACTCTGGAAGTGCCCCAAGCCTGGGCATTTACATCCCAGTGAAGGATGCCTGCTGTGAACGGATGACTCTGCGGAGTGCCAACTGGTAGAAGAAAGCAAAGCTGAAGCCTTGAGATGAGCGCCAAGATTAATGTCTGGCACAGTCTCCTGCATCTCTGAGCTGCAGAAGTAGGTCAGAAATTTAAGAGAGAGATTGTAACATTTCTGTCTGAGTAGCAAGTGGTTCCTTGGGTGATCCCTGATCAGCTGCTGAGTTTCTTCCCATTTCTCTTGGTAAATTCAGTCCGTTGGTCACTTTGGCTAACATCCAAAGCCAAATTGGGTCTCCTGCTCCACCTGTGCAATGATGCAGGCTGAGCTGAAAGCTGGAAAGATGTACTGGACCCCAGGAGGACGGAGGGTGCTACTGTAGCCATTACTATCTTCCTTTTTGAATGCCTGCAGCAGCAAAGTGAGGTGGGACTGTTCTTCCCTAGACTCAGGTCTCCTTTATGTGTTTCTGAGGACTACAGTTTGCTGTAATTCAGAATTAAGCTATTGCAGTTCTGGAGGGGGAAGATTAGCTTGCTAAGACAAGACACCGGCATACCTCCAGGGCAATCACAGCTGGATTGTCAATGAGTTGGTAGCATGGGAAACCGGACTGCAGGAATGAGACAGGGAGCTTGACACCCATATAGGTATCCTTCAGAAGCCATGGAGTCAAAAAAATGGGGCTAGGACCCCACAGACAGGAGAGGCAATGGAGAGAAGCCATCCCTCATTGCCCAGGGGAGTATGGGGCTGAGCTGTGCTTTGTGCGAGACAAGCTTTTAACATCTTGCTTATATTACCTGTTAAACTGAGAGTTTTTGTCTGGCAGAAGCAAAGCAGTACTACCAAACTCCTAGGTTTTTCTTATTATTATGTCATTCAGATTTCATATACCTGTGAGTTTCACAGCAGACCAGATCTGCTGTGAGGATGCCTGAGCAGAGTCCCGCAAGGCTTCATCCCAGGACGATAGCAGTGAGGGAGGCCATGTCAAATACACCACTGGGGGCAAGGGAACCAGGATGCCAGCAGGAACTGTAAAGACTACTTTGAAGTTAAGTTCTTTTTTTTTCCTTCTTTCATGTCTCAGGATGTTCTGACTTCTGAGGTTTTTATGGTTGCTCTGGTAATTACATGATTCTCTGTGGGAATAAAAATGTTATTTACAAAAATTCCTTGTGAAAAAGTGACAATTAACTGCCAGCGATTTTTGTAATGCACACTGCAATCACAGCTACCAGAGCGCTGATTAAAACCAAGGGCCACCCCTGCAGATACATGAAGAAAATCACTCATGGTCTCTTGCAAATTGCAATTTTGTATGCTGGCAACCCACCAAAGTGCCCCGACTCAGACCTGGCCAATAAAAGCACAGGAACAGGTTTTTCATGCGTTTTTGCACTCAGGCTTGGTATTAATGGAACAAGATGTTCCAGTAACCTTTTAAAGGTTGGACTAATTCAGCTGGTTGTGAGAGCCTAACTGCATTAGTTCAGTTATTGGGTGCTAAGAGAAGGGAAGCAGCGGATAGGGGAGCAGGGTGTTTTAAGGTGTTTTGATGTGGCAGTTGGGTTAAAAAGACAAATGACCAGTGGGGACATTGGCTTGCCAACATGCAACCAAGGGGACAGACGGCTGCAAGGTTGTCTTTCCTTGGCATTGACCGTCCCTGATCCAGGTGGTACCTGTGCAGCCCTGGTACTATCATCCTGGGATGAGAGGGATACGTGGGGATGAATAATTCAGCTTTCAAATCAGCTCTCTGACTGCACAGCATTTTTTTCCTGGGTTGCTATTTTTAATTTAGATACTCCCACATGTGTGTTTGGTGGATTAGAGACATATGAGAAATAGGAGAAGGCGGCTGACGCAGGCAGGTAGCAGAGGCTGGGGGTGGCGGAGGTTGAACCAGCACTGGCCTGGAGCGGGTCCGGTGTCACCTTCCTGCAGAGGACAACATGGGGCTGAGCACCTCTGAGTCCTGCTTATTTCGGTGGGAGCTGAAAGTGCTCAGCACTGCTCACTTGGATTTACACGCCTGTGTTGGCAATCGCAAAGAAACAGCAGAGGTGCCTGTGCACTGATGGCCAGGGCTGGGCGTCAGGGAATCTAGGTTCGGTTTTGAGGTCTGCAACTTACCTCCTCTGCGCAAACCTAGTAAATCCTCTCTCTTGTAGTTCCAGATTCATTAGTGGGAAAATCATTACCACTGCTTCCTTTAGTCTGCCTCACCTAATTATGGTCTCGGGGGAAGAAACCATCACTGCTTGTTTATAGCTATAGATGCTAACTCACGGGGGAGCCTCTTCTGTTGTAAGGTGGCATCTTCCTATAATATTTTTAATCAAGAAAATCATGAGAGAGTCATCAAAGAGGACTCTTAAGAGGAGAAATGTTTTAGCCGCAGCAGCTCAATGAGGAGGTGAGGGACTGGGGGGAACAATGGGAAAGAAAAGCTGCCAATTTGGGCAAAAGCAAAATTACAATTACATGTTCATTTTCATAAGAATCCAGATTTCCAGAAGAGACTAACTGGCATTTTGATTTGTACACTAGTTCCTACAGATTATAAAACCAAAGATCAAAGCATAAAGGAAACCCTGTCATGTCTGAGAATCTTTTCTTGTTTCCCCTTGCTGTGTATACAATGTTTTCCGATAAATTACTTCAGATGAGACCTAATACTAATAATAACTGCTTTTACAAAGTCTAGACTGCATTTGCAAATTCCTGGCTGGTAAAGGCATTTGTGTGTTCCTGCGGACTCAAGGAAAGCTTTGAAATTTAGAGTAGTTCACTCTTGTTAAATTATGTGGAGTCTCAACTCTTCAGCTGTAAGTCACTGGTTATAGGGAAGCTCTTAAAAATGAGGTAAGAGGAAAGCAAGTATTTGAAACCCAAAAGTGAAGTAACGAATGTGAGATCATCCCATAGGCTACTGCCAGGGTTGGGGAAAGCATCCATGTTTCTGAGACATGGTGTATGGTATTATAGCCCTTTACTTCTTTCTCTGTTTCTTGGTATTTGTGATCAAGAAAATCCTGGACTATTGTTTAATTGCATGTTTCCAAATCAGGAAAAGCTGCTGCTGCTCCCAAATTTTAGGGGAAAAGAAGAAAAATAGAAAAGGAATCTGTACTAATGAAGAAGCCAACATCCTTTGCAACAGAAATTTCATGATTAGTGTTTCACAAAGCCTGGTGGTCAGTTTTAACCATGTGGTATCCAGGAGACTGGAACAAAAAAGCATTCTCAGTTACACTCAGCTCAGAAAGTAGGTCATTAGCCGGCCAGCTAAATGTATAATAAACTCCATTTATCATGCACCTTTGGCCTCCTAACTTCTCCTGGGAAAACAACGAGCACAAGAAAGTACACATCACATAGTGGAATCTCACACCAACATTTTACAAAGCAAACCTACAATTTTACAACACAAAACAACATGCCAGACATATAGAGGTTTCTCAAAACACTTAATGAAGAACAGGCACTAAAAATCCTGGACAGGTCGTAAGAAATCTTAGTGTTGTGCTCATATAAATGCAGTGTTAATGTTGGGCTGAGGATTCTAGGTGTCAAGCTGCCTTCTAATCTTAACTCCTCGAGTGGGCTTTTGAATGTTAAAGAGTAGAAAAAAAAATTAAATTAGCATAAGGTTAACAGTGTAAGTATTGGGTTTGCAAAACATGTAGAACCTGCAAACATCACATGCTGTGCTTAGGCTTGGGAATGTTAGCAGGAAAAAGTAAGTTAAAAAAAACTTTTAGAAGAACGAATCAAGGGTAGGAATCTGATTGTATGGGCTGTATATAAAGAGTACCTGATTGGTGTTTTGGTATTCTGTTCACTTCATGCAAATTCTTTTTCACAAGTTCAAGCTAAACTTAAAAAAAAAAGTGGAATTTGGCTACTGAAGCAACTCCGTACTTCTCACATAGGACACCACACCAGGACGTACAAACAGGTCACCTCAGCACCCCTGTGGGTCTGCACAGAAGCAAAACTTGCCTTGAGTTCCAGAATATAACTTGGCATTGTTGAGTTTATTTGTGGCAACAGAATCTAAAATGAGCTGTACTCTCCAAAGAGGCGCTCTCAACTGTTAAAAGCAAAGTTGCACTCATGTAAAAAAGTCTTACATTGTTGAAATTTAAAATATATTTTCTCTTTTTAGATATATCATACAAATCTCAAACATTTCCTGTTAAGAAGCAGTATACTCCACTTTCTTATACAGTTTTTGTGACATCTTTTCCTATAATTGCAGCTACAAAGAGAAAATGAGTGGCAGGGTTTATAAAATCAAATCCTGAAAATGAGGTGTTAATTGGTATTTAGGAATTGCAGTCCAGAGCATTCAATCGTCCTATTAGCTATCTAATCATTGGGATGCAAGAGGATTTCTATCTAGTACCAATGGATTTGCATTGCATACACATTATAGCTAACAACCAAGACCATTCTATCTAATCGACTTAATATCTCCATAGTCTACATGGCATTAAATATATCTGTTTGATAGTCACATTAATATATTAATAAAAATAAGAAAAAGAAAAGATTAAAGTTAAATCATAGTAGATGATCTTTAGGAAAGACTTGCAGACTTCAAACAGCGTCCACAATGCTTTACCAATCCTGCTTTGCTTCCTTTCCAAAGAAAATGAAACTAAAAAATCCTTTATCAGGACTCAAAGCTGCGAATAATGCTAATGAAGAATATAAGGTATCTGCAATTGCATGAGACAGCAGGGGATTGTAATAGCATCCTAACTTTCCCAGCTCTAATATATGCAATATCCTAAAGCAGCATAACAGTCTCTGCTGGACTGCGAGCAGGTGTCCTCTCGCCCCTGTGCATATCCTCCCCAGCAGAGTGGCTTCCTGGGTCCAGTAGCTGGTTGTGCTTGTGCTAGTCCTGCTTGGGCTCCCCCAGCTAAGTAGCCTTCACCATTCCCAGATCTGGCCTGAATTCTTTCTGGGACTTGGGCTCCCAGCTCAACTTACTTTCTCACTCCACTTCACTATTGGACTGAGAGTCTAACTTGTGACAGTGTGTTATTAGTAACTTTATGCCTCCTAGGACTTTCCTATTTATCATCTCTTGTGTCTGTTGATGATGGAGTCCTTATTGCGTCAGTAGAGTGCAGCACACAGATTTTGACAAAACATCACACTCAATTTTTCATAAAATTTCTTACACTCAATTTATCAACCTGTTCTTATGCACTGTTGGCTTTTCTGCAGATTTTCTTCCTTGTCTTGGCATCACAAAAAGCAGTAGATTGGTAAAGGAAGGTAAAATATTAATTTTTAAATGCAGAAATATCCTGTAGCTTTCATATCTTTACAACAGTCCACTATGCCCAGAGAGCACAGATGAGCACAGTGTTGACAAAAGCTCTCCTAAAGGAGGCCAGCTCCCTTTCTTCGGCTCTTTCTGCAGACAGGGGGGAGAGGAGGGGGTCTCATGTAGGTACCCTGCTTTGCCAATGGTTGAACTTTCCCCCTTAGTGCTAAGCTTTCCTCAGATAAAATAGGCCTTGGTGAACACTGTCCCCAGCCTCATGTCCAAGGTGGGCTCCACAGGGCAGCTCCTCACTGGTCTGGGGACAAAGCGACCCACACAATCTGACTACCTTAGGCATAAAACAGGCCAATATCCTGGCACAATAAGACAGTCTGCCCTTTGCTGTACTACCTGTTTTATCACCCCAACAGCAAGGAGCTGCCATGGCTTGGTTGTGAAAAAATGCTGATAAGGAACAGTGTTGAGTCACCATCCACGACCATCATTCCTGGGCTTAGGTCATTCTCAAGTGAACAAGTGATTTTCTTACGTCAATAAAATATGAATCAAGGTTTATCCTGCACTGAAATTGCATCTCCTTTGCTTAAATCTGCTTCTGGGGCCAGGAAGGCACAGAACATCCTCTTCTGCCTGTCTCTAGCAAGTCATTTCAATGGGAGTAGGGAATGCTGAGCGAGCTTATCCGGTACATCTGGTATGCCTGCAAGCCGTGCAGGCAGTTCTGCTGAGAAAATGTGCAAAAGAACCTTCTCTCTGTTGAAACTTAAATTTTCATTTTTATTAAAGCATAAAGAGTATGAAGAGGGAGCAGAAAGTGATTTACAGAAATGCCAACTTTGCGTTACATCTATGAGACCTTCAGGTTTCCTGCTGTACTGTAGGATGGATAGTGCACCTGTATCTGCCTTACTTTGTGATGCCAAGGTAATTGCTAGCAAGCAAGAATCCCATTTTAAATGTTACTTCACAAGGTAATTTAGATTTTTTCCAGGGAAATGAGGGCTTGAGTGACCAGTTACAGCATTTCAAGAGGCCATCTGCATTACCAAACCTAGACCAGGCCCTAGGTCTCCACAGAGACCATGCCACACCTTCTTTTCTGTTAATGGGTTGAATTTTATCCTACAAGTTGCCAGAGCTATTGGAGGAAAGAGGCTGTTTCCACTCTTTCAGAAGCTTGACAAAGGATTTCTCTGATTCAATAGTGAGAATCTGCTCTTGCTTTCCAGTACTACAGTTACTTAGGGGTTTTTTTATTCTTTTCCTTAAATAGCTCTTCTCTGTTCCCAGTGTCCCACCATAACCTGTATTTTTTAGACTAAGCAGCACTTTATGTCATCTCTCATATGACACGCTTTGTGGTACCTCTCTGCACAGGCTGCAGAATAATCCATCTTTCTTACAGAAATATGACAGCAGTTGTGTTGCAAATGTGCATCCATCCATGTCTTCTACAATGAAACTTTCTCTTTCTGCTGAAATACCTTGTCTGATGTGTGCCATGAGCATGTACACCTTCTTCATGGCTACATCCCATGGTCAATTCATTGTCACCCTGTCATCATCTACGACACCCAGAGTTCTCTCTGCTTGAGGCATCTCTTGTCTCTCATAGAGAAGAAATTTCTTGTTAACCCTGAAGTGAATGCCCTGACATTCTGTTCTAATCAAACATTGTTTCCCATTTATCTACCTGTAAGAGTCAGAAAGGTTTTAATTTATGATAGTCGTCTTCCCTTCATCTTTGGATTTCAAGGGCACATCGACTTCATGTGCTAATGTAGTTAATGAAAAAATTACCAGCACTGGTCCTAAAATTGATTCTTGAGGAACTCTCGCAGCAATTTCCTTCTTGACTCTTCCTATTCCTCTGCCCTTTTCCATCAGTCAGTTCTTCCCTACCTTTTGTGTCCTCTGTTAACCTCCATTTTCTTTTGCTTCATTAATATTTTCCCATTTAGGAGTGTATCAAGTGCTTTGTTAAGGTCCAAATAAGATTTACCACATTTTCTATTTTGGAAAATCCATTATCACATTAAAGAAAAGCTATCAGACTATTCTGGCACCATGTTCCCTTGGTAAACACAGGCTCCTTTCATGTTGTTTTCTGCTTAATTGAAAAGAATATTTTAATCATTCTCTCTCCTCTGGTATTTATACTATGGGTGGAAATACAGAAAAAAACCCGAGGTAAATCACATTTATGTCCATCTGGGGCAGATTTATATGTATAAACAGATAAAACATGCATATGCATATGCGCATATGCATGTTTGTGTTTATACACAGACACGCATATACTTACATGTGTATATAACGATTTCCAAGTTGCACGGAGCATTTTAGTAAATACTAGGATTTTAACTTTTCCATGCAATAAGGATCAATTAACAGTCATTAATTTTAAGACTTGTCAATTTTTTCCTCCTATTCTACTCGTTTTTCTTCTGGAGCCAGGTGACAGCTAGCAAGACAGATCCAGTGCGCAGGATAATTTTACCCAGCACTCAAACTGTTTCCTCCTGATATTACAAAGCTTAAGTGCAATCTAGTTGTTGGATAACTGCAATGATGAAGTTTGGCCATCAATGCAAAAAGTTGTTTTAATAGTCACAGTGAACGGAAAATGTCAATTCACCACCTATTTTTAAATAGGAAGGCCTAGTTCTTAATGAAAGAAACATCATCACACAACAAGAGTTTCATTAATGGGTGTCTGTCTTTTTATTCTTTCTTGTCTGACATGGTAACACATGCTTTTGTAATACACAGATTTACAGTGAAGGAAGGTGGAGGAAGAGGGGCACAGCACCTCTCTGTAAGGTGGCTGTCCAGATGGATGATCTTCTGCACATATATGCAGAGGGTATGAACTTGATCAGCATGGCTGCCTTCAAGCAGCTGCGATCACCTGCCTCTTGGTGCACAACTGACTTGCCATCTCAAATCACAGGCTTCAAAAAAGAGAGAAAGAAAATCCAGGTTTCCAAAATTTGCATTCCTATCTATAATAAGGAGAAATAATGTTCCCAAATGCACCTGAGTTGTGGATAACTTAATGACAATATGGTATCAGCATAACCAGAGTCCACCAGCTCGTGAGGATTGGGCTTTTAGTCCCATAACTCTAAATTCAAACTTCAAACTGTTTTACAAACAGGGTTTTTTCCATGTTAAAAGCAAGAAACAGAGAGCTTTGAATGCTGCAAAGGGGTGATTTTGCTCACCACTGTGTATAACTAGCTCCAAACAACAGAAAAATTGTGCTAGTGAATTAGAAGATGATGGCAAAGATGGAAACACAGCACAGATCACTTTGCTTGAAAACTGAACTGTTGATGAAAGGCAAAACCCCAAAAGTCCATTGAGTCCTAGGACTCAAAATGGACTCAGCGCTATGTCCCAGCTCCAGGCTTAGAGGCCAACATCAGCCTGCTGAAACAATGCTGGTAAATACAATTCCTATAAATCTGGCTTTGCATATTTTCAAAATCTTTATGTATCATTTGGTGGTTTAATGAGTGGCACAGGGACAGGCACAGGTTCATGGATTTTCCAACCAGATGGGGCCATCCTGGTCACCAAGCACAGACCCCTGGATGGTGGGGGGGAGGTTTGTTGACTTCTTCTTTAGCTGAACCCTTCTTCATTTTGCAAAACCAAAGTGTTGGTTTGGGTGACAAGAACTTCCTCTGCCATCACGGCCAGTCCCCAGCTGGAGCAGGCATCAACCATATCATGTAGTATCTGTTATGAGGTTAAGCTCCACCTCTAGTAATGTGACTGGTCTTGCCCAAATCCATTCCTTCCTATCCCAAAAGTACAACCCCACCTCTTTCATCTGTTTCAAGTGTTTATTCTTCCTTTACCCTAATATTTGAGTGCTTTTAAAATAAGATCTATTTGAAAAAATGAAGCTTCTATTGATCTTCATGGGGTCACTCAGAGTTCTTCCCTTTGAGATCCAGGCTCAGATGGTGGACATGGCTTTGAGAGGTTACTTTTTTAATTTACTCTATTAATTTCTTGCTTTTTTATATTCTCAAGTGCTATTCTTCCTATTCCTGCAATCCAATCGCCTGCAATTTTTATGTGACCTTGTGTTTTAAAGCAAAAACGCTAAATACATGTATATGTAAACAAAGGCAAAATGAAACTCAGAAGCAAAAGCCACTCTCAAGTAGTTTAATGGAAAAAAACCCAAGCAAACTCTTTAATTACATGAAATGGGGCTGGGATTTGAAGTATGCAGGCAATAAAAATATTTTGTATTGCTTTTTTAATCCTCTTTTTTGTAGGAAGCTGGAAAAATACTAGTCATGTTGTTGATGCAGGAGCAAAAGAGCAATGCCAGGAAACACAAGCATCAATTCTGGTAACTATTAGCAAAGGCAAAATTATACTTGTACGGAAATCCAGAGGCATGTCTATTTAAGTGACAGACAACTGGGACACTGCTGCACATTTCCGATACAGGAACTAATGAATTGCCTAAACTACTTAATCATCTCCAGGCTTAGTGTTAACAAAAATGCTAACAAACAAGTTAGTTAGTGTAAAGTCTAAAAAAGAAAACAGGGTAGTACCAGTCTTATGGAAAATACTAACAGGATTATTATTAAGGCAATTACAAATGTCATTATATCATTAATTTCCCACAATGAAAGAAGACTGAGCAAACAGCCCAGCTTAACAAGCAAAACCCACATGGGAAGTTGGGGATCGTGGGAGCATGGGGTAAGTCTCCTGTTTGGAAAAGTCTGAAGATCTCTCTTATATACCATTACAATACACCCCACCATTTGTGGGGCTCATAGTTTGATATTTTGTCTTGAGACCCTGGCATAACTGGACACTCTTGAATGTAGCAAGGTACTTGGTATAAACTCTGCCGCTTCATTTTTTCAAATCACTTACACAGAATTTAAAGATGAAAGAGGTTCCCTGTAAGCTTCCTGTATTTTTCAGTGTTATCCCAAGCTCACTCTCATTTAAGAAGAGTGTAATTGCCCCTGGTAATTTTCTTCAGCTTTATTTCTGTTTGACATTGAAATAGCAGATGAATCATCTTTCTTTTACAACTCAAGCCAACCTTCCACCCATCTGAACATGCAGACAGGTAACAGCAGACAGGAAAATCTGACCTCCCATTGCTAGATGAAGAAAATATCTCAGAAAGGTCAGCAGACTTGGAAGAGACCACCAAAAATCAGTATCAGATTTTGGAGAAAAGCTTTGGTGCGCTTTTCACTGTCCTTTTCAGACCATGGGACAATCACCTATTGTAGTTTCTTGGATTTACTGCTGACATTGGATCTCAGTATTTTTGAAATGGTGATACCAAACAATTAGTGAGTGCTTAATAGGTAAATAACTCACTACTACTCTTACCATGAATAAGCCAATGAACGAGCCCAAATGCCAAACTGTGTATCTGCACAGTTTTTGATCTTCATAGGTTATCACACTAGTCAAAATACCTTTGCTCTTGCTGCGTAATTTGGTGAACAGAGAAATGCTGGAGGTTCTACAGGGCCCAATCTTAAATGTTTCTAAAGTATGGCAGGTCTGCATTTGTGTATAGCATCCGTCAAACTTCTTTGGAGGCATTTAAGATTGTGATTAATTTAATCTAAACAGATTATCCTCAGCTTCAAGCAAATGAAATACATAAGTAGATTGCCAGGATGAGAAAGCAATATTTTAGTGAAATGAATGGATTAAAAAGATAAGACAAAGGTCCAACTACTCAGTCAGCTATAATCTTGATGGCAGGCCTTGACAAATATAGGTCAATATGTTTAATGTTAGACACTTCAACAGCCCAGAGATTTAAATGCATTTTTAAAAAATCATAATTCTAAATTTGAGGCAGTGATTTGACTTTCAAAATGTTTTCAAGACAAAATAATTGTCTCTTTATTTTGGTACCTTCACTCACTCTTGAGCTCTACCATGTTGACCCCAGTCAAGGGGAAAGACACTACGCACACAAAGCAAAGAGGTTTTCATTTGCAGACAAGGCCAGTCAGCTCTTCCATATGAGGAGCCTTTCTCTTTGGAAACAGAAACCTCTCAGGTGTCTGAGCTGAATCCAACAGGGATCATGAGTCAGATCATGATCATTTCATACAGTCATGAACAGTCATGTTCATTTCATACAAATGAAAAATAAATTCAACAAGGGCTCATCAGGCTGGCCTGACTGCTTATCTGTCTCTTTGCCAGGCAGTAACCCCTTCAGAGGAGGGCTGGGAGTCCTCAAACGGCCCCACGTGAATTAGGACTACTCAGGGACCAGGGCTGGTGTGAGGAAAATCACTCTTTGATGTGAAAATGTGTCCCATTTGGTCATGAGCTCTCGTTTATCCTGGGGCAGAGTCTCAGCCAAGGATCGCACTGCCTGTTACCCCACACTGCAAATTTTCCCGTCCTCCCCCAGCCCAGGAACTCCCACAGCAGCAAACTGGGACAGAGATTTCGGATGGGAAGGTCTGTTAGACCAAAGTCACCATCATTTGCTGAAAGGGAGATCAACAGGAAAGCAAAGCAAAGTTGAGCACAGTCCTGTTGAAACTGTACTAGTTCATAAGCAGGTTAATCATCAGAGCTGCTCTCAGTTCATTTTTTTGTGGTGAAAAGGTTACAATTTAAGTATACTTGACACGTACACAAAGCCAAGCAGAAAATTTATACTCAATAAATATGTATATAGTCATGTAAGAAGCCCCTATCTCTAGAGTACAAAAAGGTTGACCTTACTGTAGGCACTGCATTGCATAAACAGAGTGTGTTGGTTTAAACACCAGTGGAAACACAACAGTCAAGAAAAAGGTTTAAAAATGAAAAGAATCAACAGTTGTCAGCAGCAAAAGGGCACAATCCACATGGGGGAAAAAAAAGTGTTTCTTGCTCCTTGGAGGCTTCTACAAGCTACTTGCAGTAATTAAAAGAAACTTGGAACTGTACCATGTTGACAACTGGGTAAGATGTTGTTTTTCAGCCAGAGGTAGAATTAATTACACTGCTCTAGATTGTCTTCATTGACTTCTGCTTTTTTTTCTTTTTTCTCATTGGTCAAAATGACATTACAAAACAACTATTGGCTTTATTTCGGAATCTGCCTCTAAAAAAAGAAATTACAGAAGGGAAATAAAATTATTGAAGATAAAATGTTACTGAGCTCTGGCCTCTAAACTGTGTGCCCGCTTTTAAAGATTCCAGTTAATTTAATATTTTCATTTACTGTTGATTACCTAAGTTTGCATATTAAATATCTGAAATACAAAGATAGTGACAAATTCAGCCTCACGGTGCCCAGCACAGGACCCTTCAGACCCTTAGAAGTGCTCTTATGTGTTACTCAGGTGATTACCCTGCTTTCATCCTCTGTCCTCCTAACTGAACACCTACTGAAACATTTGCAGGTTTGAGGGGCTGAGGTGCCACATCTACACATTTTTTAACATTTCCAGGGATGGCAACTCCACTAGTTCCCTGGGTAGCCTGTTCCAATGCTTGACCACTCTTTCAGTAAATAAACTTTTTCCTAATATCCAGTCTAACCCTCCCCGGTGCAACTTGAGGCCATTTCCTCTTGTCCTATCACTAATTAGTTGGGAGAAGAGACCAACACCCACTGTAATTTATAAATGCAGGGGATGTACTGTGAGGTGAGGTGCTGTATGGTCTTCTAAAATGTCTAACTACCTAAATCACAGAATCACAGAATCACAGAACGTTAGAGATTGGAAGGGACCTCAAAAGATCATCTAGTCCAATCCCCCTGCCGGAGCAGGAACACCTAGATGAGGTTGCACAGGAAGGCGTCCAGGCGGGTTTTGAATGTGTCCAGAGAAGGAGACTCCACAACCTCTCTGGGCAGCCTGTTCCAGTGCTCTGTCACCCTCACTGAGAAGAAGTTTCTTCTCAAATTTAAGTGGAACCTCCTGTGTTCCAGCTTGTGTCCATTACCCCTTGTCTTATCATTGTTTGTCACCGAGAAGAGCCTGGCTCCATCCTCGTGACACACACCCTTTATATATTTATAAACATGAATGAGGTCTCCCCTCAGTCTCCTCTTCTGCAAACTAAAGAGACCCAGCTCCCTCAGCCGCTCCTCATAAGGGAGGTGCTCCACACCCCTAATCATCTTTGTAGCCCTACGCTGGACTCTCTCCAGCAGTTCCCTGTCCTTGAACTGAGGGGCCCAGAACTGGATGCAATATTCCAGATGCGGTCTCACCAGGGCATTAGTTACCTCAATTAAAGCCATTAATTAAAACGATTGCTATCTACCCTGTAGTAGGTTAGTCATTGTCTAGCACTGTTTTGCCGTAGATTTTGCAGGGCAACTTTTCAATGCAGACTCCAGGGGGATCCCACCTAAGCAGGCACCCCAGCAGGGTGACCTTTGGCGAGGCCGCCGTTTCCCTCCCATTCTGCCTAATGTGAAGACCAGGGCTTGGAAACACGAGAGATTTCCTGCAAGTTTTTCAGCTTTTAGGTCTCAGGGACTCGGCTGGGCTGGACTGCAACACATCCCTTCCCTCCCCAAGCCTGCCCGCAGCGAGCAACACCCCCACAGCCCGACCCCCTTCGCCGGGAGCGGCGCCCAGCGGCGCATGCGCCGCCTCCCTGCTGCCTCCTGCGCATACGCAGTACGGCTGCGCGCGCCCCCAAAAAAAAAGAAAAAAGAGCGC